>NW_015506341.1:0-472 GCF_001515645.1 Sinocyclocheilus grahami | reverse complement strand
AACCGTTCTAGGGGGTTCTCGTGGCACTTCTGGAGGGCAGCCTATAGATGAGTCATCAGTCTCACCTACGGCTATCATGCTGGCGTGGCTAGCCGCGAACCTGTAGCTGAGGGAGCAGACATCCATTCAGCGGGAGCTCGACCTACAGCACGTTCCATTGGTGGAACAGCTAGCAGTTATCAGCTGGGGGAGCAACACGCCCAGTTCTCACCGAGAAGGGGACTCGACCCGCAGCACGTTCGCAGCACGTTCCAACTAGCGGAACCAGCTAGTAACAATTTCGGCGTGGGAACACACGCCTGGTCCTCAGACGCCCAGGGGGCTCGACCCTTACTAATGCCGGGTTTTCCCCAGCTGGCAGTAGCTCATTCTAGCTGGGGGAGCCCAACCCATCTCTCACCGAGAGAGGGAGGGGCCCCAACCAGCCGCATGATTAAAAATCAGAGGGGTAGCATACTGCAGGCTAGCCACA
>NW_015506340.1:321245-324428 GCF_001515645.1 Sinocyclocheilus grahami | reverse complement strand
AAAAATGCCTTCCCTTCGCCCGTGCCAAAAAACGCTACTGCGGTAACAGACAGACAATTCTGTACCTCTGAATGTTGCCTTTTTTCTTAATCTGATTCACTCTAAACCTAATGAGCCAGCAGAATGAAGTGGTTTGTTGTCTCAACAATGTAGGCAATGATTAGGAGCAATTTCTTCGCCCCTAGAACTAAATAACTCTGTCATTAATGTACATATTTTACACCTCATTAGAACTAACATGATTGGATGAAGCGGGGGGGGCACATTTGCATTTCAAATTAACAATATGTTTCCTATGAAAAAAAGAATGAAATGAAAAAGAAAGAAATGCAGCAAGTGAGTTTACCACAGTGACAGGGGAAGACAGAAATCTAGAGGGTGGGTTAAATAATTCTGGACCACATCTGTGCTTACTGAATTAGCTTTAGGAGGCAACACATGATTTCTCCTAATTAACGGTACACATTCTCCCGCTACGTTTTTGTAATGTAGATGGCAGCTGCAATCAGTTCTTGCACACTGAAATGTGCATCGCAGGGTGAAACGGGCAAGATGTTAACTAATTTTATTTTTAATCTTCCTCTTTTTGCCGGCGAGCGTGTCGTTTGGGTAAGCGTAGTGTCTTCTGAAAATTCCTCGCTTCTTTCATAGAAACATATTGGGGCAGCATTTGCCAGATGTCCGCTTCCTCTGCCTTCTGCTGCCATTATCCTCAGGCACCACCCCACCTTATGGCTGGCCAGCCTGCCAGGAGAATGGAAGAAAGGGCGGGCAAGAGAACGAGAGAGAGAGAGTGAGTGAAGGAGGACGAGTAAGAGAGAAAAGGGGTCCTTCCAAAATAAGAGGGTGTCTCTTCAAACCAGGCCATCCTGGTGGAGTACATTTTGTCTCTGTTGCATTGTGATTGGGAAGAGTCCTCATAGTTATCACAGCTGTATGTCATCTTTAGAGCATGGAAATATAAAGTCACTACCAAGATTATGTCTTGATCAGGACTGCTAATTAGTAGTTATTTTTTTGTTTTGTTTTTTTGCTAAAGTTTATTCTATGAACTATTCACACTTACAGTGGATGCTGAAACATGTTCCCTGGCAAATCATTTCAAAGCCATGCTTAATATTCATAAGCTGTGCTTAAGATTGTCATGCCCAGGTTCAGCTTCCTGTTCAGCTTCCTGTTGATCTAAAAAATGCCTTTGACCTTTTTTAACTTCTGTGCCTGCCACTTACAGGGAGAGTTTACCCAAAAACGAAAGTTCTGTCATCATTTACTCATCGTTCCAAACCTGTATGACTTTTACTTCTATGGAATCAAAAAGGAGTTTTAAAAAATGTCCAATGAAAATTCGGTAACACTTTACATTAAGGTTCCCTTTATAAAGGGTTTATAAAGGTGTTAATAAATTACTAATAATTCACTTACAAATGCATTATAAATCACTGATAAGCAGTTATAAATGCATGAGTAAAAGGGTGATTTTAATGCAATGCCTGCCAAATAGGGAGCCATTTTTAACTCACATGTTATAAAGGCTTAACAGATATATTTATTAATACTTATTTCACCTAAAACCAGATTCCTGATTTATTTCATGATGCAGCAAAAATTTACTATTTTAGCAAGACTAAAGGGTGTTGTATTTATGGTTTTGTCATGTATATCTCATGACTCGTGTCACTTTCTTACAATGTTTCTAACCAGAATCTACTCTGTACTTTACCCACGATTCTCCACAAAAGTTCATGATGCCTATCCACAGCAATGATTAGAAACTGATATATTTTGTTTATCAAGATGAAATTATCATCTTGATTTTTATTTTGGGGGGAAAATCATAAAAGCACAACCATGACTTGATGAGATATTAATATTGAACATTTTTATTCCAATATTACCTGTGAACTTTAATGTAATGAGCCATTAATTAATGATTTATAAATGTTAATAACATCTAAAAGGGAACCTTAATGTAACGTGATCACCTGTGAACCATTTATTAATGATCTATAAATGTTAGTAACCTGTGAAAGTGAACCTTAATGTAAAATGAATATCTTTGAACCATTTCTTAATGATCTATAAACGTTAATAACCTGAAAAAGTGAACCTTAATGTAAAGTGAATAACTGTGAGCCATTTATTAATGAGTTACAAACGTTAGTAGCATGTGAAAGCGAACCTTAATATAAAGTGAACATCTGTGAATCAGTTATTAATGAGTTATAAACGTTAATAACCAGCAAAAGTGAACCTTAATGTAAAGTGAACACCTGTGAATCATTTATTAATGAGTTACAAACTTTAGTAACATGTGAAAGCGACCCTTAATGTGAAGTAAACATCTGTGAACCATTTATTTATTAGTATTAAACATTAGTAACCAGTCAAAGTGAACTTTAATGTAAAACACAATAATTATTTATATATTGATTTATTGATTATTATTGCACACACAGAAAAAGTGAGTATTTTCTGGTTAAATACATTTTATTGTTGTTGCACTACATTAGCAAACAACTTTCAACTTGAAACAAAAGATTAATCTTTTCTTTTACAGCACACTAGAACAATACTGAGCATAACTTCACACAAAAAAATTGGCTTATAAAAGTAAACTCACATTATAACTAAGCATCAAATCTATACAACAAAAATATTTGATAAATGCAAAATCAATAAAGGCACCTAAATATTTGTATTTTATCTAATTTAACAGTTTTGAGAAAATAATTAAATAAATGACTGAAAGCACCATTAAAAAACATTATTATATAAATAAGAAATCAGTAATTACTTTTTTATAGCATGATAAAGCCCACTGTAACTTCACTATTTGTTCATTCGCACTCAGTAACACTACCTGCGCGCGAGCAACCCGACCGGAAGTGCCAGAACGGTTATTTATTTGTATGGTAATGAATTAATTCAACTAACAAAGGGATTACACATATAAACATTTGAAAAACATTCTCTCCAGTGTCACCTCACAGTTAGCTGAGCAGTAAAAAGAATAAACACAATGTGAGAGGACGCTTCAGAGCACTTTGGAACAATCCTAACAGCGTGACTTCTTCTTCTTCTTTGAAAACGTGACTTTACATCGGATGCTCGCTAGCGCAATTCACAGGCCTTGGTGACACACAAACAACTATACAGACACACAGGCTTTGGTGATGTGATCCT
>NW_015506340.1:317594-321015 GCF_001515645.1 Sinocyclocheilus grahami | reverse complement strand
CTAACTGCTAGTTGACATGTAGTTGCAAAGTTACTTACTGTTAATAGAATGACTAAAGTGGACAATCGAAATAAAGTGTTACCTAGTCTTGCCTAGCCTGTTTTCCTAGTTCCTGATTCTTGCCACGTATCTTGGATTAACCCTTTGCTTGCCGTTTCGGACTGTGTTTTCTCCTCGCGCCAGAGCGGTTATTTATTTGTTTGGTAACGAATTAATTCAACTAACAAAGAGATTACACATATAAACACTTGAAAAATATACTCTGCAGAGTCACCTCACAGTTAGCTGAGCAGTAAAATTAATAAACACAATGTGAGAGCACGCTTCAGAGCACGTTGGAACAATCCTAACAGCATGACTTCTTCTTCTTCTTTGAAAACATGACTTTACATTGGATTCACAGGCTTTGGTGATACACAGGCAACTACAGACACACAGGCTTTGGTGATGTGATCCTGAAAGAATATAATAAAAACACATTATATGCAATTCAAATTAGTTTTATTAATAGTAGTAGCTATATACTTCTAAAAAAACATATTTGTCACAGATTGTATTGAAGGGCAGTGAGGAAGCAGGATTCAGATCCAGCAGTACCTAATATGTTTATTAATAAGATTACTGAACTCAGGGAAATGTAGGACAACAAACTATTCACATAAAAACGAATTTAGACAACCAAATACTAAAACTCTACTACTCTATACTGTAGGAATATAATAGACAAAAGGAGAAAGGAACAAAATACAACAGAATGCAATAATATAAAAAAGAATCACTAAGCAAACAAACACAAAACTAAATGTGACATTATACAAATACATTATATATTACATCTTATAATAATATGTAGAAACAACATTAGAAATCTGTGAAAATGCATGTAAATTATATGTTGCTATACAACTTCTGATCATTTCTGGTGTGCAAATTTGTGAATCTTTTTTATTTTTTTATTTTTTTTTACATTTTGGAAGTAAAAAAGGATCACATCACCAAAGCCTGTGTGTCTGTAGTTGCCTTTGTGTTACCAAAGCCTGTGAATTGTGCTAGCGAGCATCCGATGTAAAGTCACGTTTTCAAAGAAGAAGTCACTCTGTTAGGATTGTTCCAACGTGTTTTGAAGCAAAATTATATCTCACATAGTGTTTATTCATTTTACTGCTCAGCTAACTGTGAGGTGACTCTGCAGAGTATTTTTTTCAACTGTTTATATGTGTAATCGCTTTGCTAGTTGAATTAATTCGTTACCAAACAAATAAATAACCGCTCTGGCTCTTCCACGGTCGGTTCGCTCGTGCGCAGGTAACCTTACTAAGTGTGGATGAACAAATCCTGAAGTTATAGTGGGCTTTATCATGATATCAAAATGTAATTACTGTTTGCTTATTAATATGATCATGTTCTGTAACTGTGCTTTCAATCATTTATTTAATTATTTACTCAAAACTATTAAATTGGATCAAATATAAATATGTATATTTTTTGGTGCTTAGTTATAATTTGCTGGAATACTTTATTGTGTTTCTGAATTGTTTAATGTGAGTTTACTTGTATAAGCCACTTTCCATGTGCATTTATGTTCAGTAATGTTCTTTAAGTAGTTTTGTTTACTGATATAGTGCATCAATAATAAAATACATTTAACAGAGAAAAAAAACCTTCTGTGTGTGCATTAATAATTATTAAATGATTAGTGTGTCCACTTTACTTTAAAGTTCACTTTCACAGGTTAATGACGTTCATAACTATTAATAAATGGTTCACAGGTGTTAACTTTTAAGGATCGTTTTCACAGGTTACTAACGTTTATAATTCATTAATAAATGTTTATAGATCACTAATAAATGGTTAGCAGGTGTTCACTTTACATTAAGTTTCACTTTCGCAGGTTACTAACGTTTATAGATCATTAATAAATGGTTAGCAGGTGTTCACGTTACATTAAGGTTCACTTTTGCAGGTTATTAACATGTATAGATCATTAATAAATGGTTCACAGGTGATCACTTTACATTAAGGTTCACGTTCACAAGTTATTAATGTTTATAAATCATTAATAAATGACTCATTACATTAAGGTTCACAGTTAATAATGGAATTTAAATTTTCAATATTAATATCTCATCAAGTCATGGGTGTGCTTTTATTATTTTTTTCCCCATAATAAAAATCAAGATGATAATTTCATCTTGATAAACAAAATATATCAGTTTCTAATAATTTCTGTGGATAGGCATCATGAACTTTTGCGGAGAATCGTGGGTAAAGTACAGAGTAGATTCTGGTAAGAAAGTGACACGAGTCATGAGATATAAATAAGAAAACCATAAATACAACACCCTTCAGTCTTGCTATAATAATACATTTTTGCTGCATCATGAAATAAATCAGGAATCTGGTTTTAGGTGAAATAAGTATTAATAAATATATTTGTTAAGCATTTATAACATGTGAGTTAAAAATGGCTCACTATTTGGCAGGTATTGCATTAAAATCACCCTTTTACTCATGCATTTATAACTGCTTATCAGTGATTTATAATGCATTTGTAAGTGAGTTATTAGTCATTTATTAACACCTTTATAAACCCTTTATAAAGGGAACCTTAATGTAAAGTGTTACCGAAAATTATTTTAATATTGTTTTGTACCCCATTGATTTTCACTGTGTGGACACAGACAAAAAATACTTCACAATATTTTTATTTGTGCTCCACAGAAGAAAGTAAGTCATACAGGTTTGAAATGACATGAGGGCAAGTAAATACATTTTGGAAACCTCTTGTCCCTATGCTGGGTCATGGGATGCTGGAAAATTTTCTGTTTTGGGTCATTTTAAGGCTTGTTGGATTTTTCACAACCTCACACCCTTCCATGATGAAACCAACTCTGAGCAGCTCTGTGTACACAGTCCCATTAAACAGATTATTGCAGAAGGGAGGGCATTTATAACCTCTCAGCACACACATGCACAAATGGAGGCGTGTTGCTGGCACATCCTCATTAGACTGTTTGTTAGCCTCATTTCACCACTGTCACAGGCAATCTCGGCTCTTCTACTCCATAAACACTCACAGTTGAGTCACATCGGAGCATCTGGGGGAGAGGTCTCAGCTGCTTTACCCCCTGAAACGTGCACAAGCTTGTTAAAGAAGCACCGCACACATTTTTCAGAGTTTAGATTGTCACTATATGGAATGCACTGAAATGTTTATTTGAAATTGGAATACTTTTATTTATTGATACTTTAGTTCATGGAGGGAGATAATTTGATGGCCACTTAAATGCTTTGTAGGATATCAGACTGAATCAGACAATCTAAGATTTGGTCAAAAACATGATTGAGGCACGAGGAGTCAAAACATTCCACAAGAGGCCCAAGACAATCACCCGGATTGGGCTACAGTGCCTGGTCGCCC
>NW_015506340.1:252287-317556 GCF_001515645.1 Sinocyclocheilus grahami | reverse complement strand
TGCAGTATGCTACCCCTCTGGTTTTTTAATCAGGCTGCTGGTTGGGGGCCCCCCCTCTCGGTGAGAGGTGGGTTGGGCCCCCCCAGCTAGAATGAGCTACTGCCAGCCGGGGAAACCCGGCATTAGGAAAGGTCGAGCCCCCTGGGCGTCTGAGGACCAGGCTGTGTTCCCACGCCGGAATAGTTACTAGCTGGTTCCGCTAGTTGGAACTTGCTCCGGAGGCTTCAGACACGGGTCACGACGAGGCGTTCCCCATAGCGACCCCTAGAGGACGCAGTGTCTCGTTCCCCTCAGGGAACCATGGTTACATAAGTAACCCGAGACGTTCTGTCCTAATTCCCTTACATATTAATGGTGGAGTTCCCTTTAAAATCTTAAATGATTCCCTTTGAGCTAAATTGACCTGTTTCCCTTACAGCTGGCTGACTTGGTCTCTGTCAATGACATGAAGGCAATTATTGATAGCAGTGCTATCCGTATTAAAAATTAATAGAAATGTGATTGATACTTATGTGTCACTCATTTTTTATTCTTTTTATCGATTCATTTAGTAAAAAATACATCAAATGTGCAATGACTTAAATGCACCTCTTCTACGATAAGCATTTATTAAATAACTTTTTTTTTCCAAACAAAGGGATAGTTCACACAAAATAAGAAATTGTGAAAAGAAAATGTGTTCAATCATTTACTCACTCTCATGTCATTCCATACCTGTATGCGTTTATTTCTTCTGCAGAATATAAAAAGATATTTCGAAGAATTTTATAACCGGACAGTTTTGGTTCCAATTGGCTACCACTGAAAATACAATGGAAGTCAGGGGTAACCAAAACTGTTTTGTTATCAAAATTCTTCAAAATATCTTCTTTTATGTTCCATAGAAGTAAGACATAAAGGATTTGAACAACATGATGGTGAGTAAATATAATTCCTATTAATAATCCCTATTAAGACCATAATTACAAAAATGATGAAAATAAAAATAAGTAGTTTTAGCATAATATTTATATTGTTATTTTTTTATTTATTTTTTCCTATGTACAATTGTTCACTATGTGAACTGTTTTATGAAAAGGATTTCAAAAAGGCAGATTTACAGTTAAATTAATGAACATAGTTAGCTTTTCACATTATATTTCTGAAATATATGGAACAAAACTTCCTTTTCTTAGATCCATGCAATAAATTGTGTGGTTGCAGTATTGACTTTGGTTCTTTGTGTAATGCAGCTAATTCTGACTAAAGCAAAGGGCTTGTTAGTCGTAATCAGTCGTCTAACTGTGCCCTATTCTGTCAGAGCTTGACCTTTCCTCATGCACTGCCTGTAAAATCTCCTGCTAGGGTTTCACCCTTTCATGCCTCGCTTAATTGGATATGATTTGCGTTTTGTGCTTCTACTTTTGTTCGTTTGTCCAATTCAGCATGGAGCTAATGGCTAAATGTCACTGCGAATTGCGAGCTACGTTAGCCTGGAGAGAGCTTAATTTTCCTGACAATGTACACAACTAACAAGACCCAACATCAACATCTCCTCATTACCGATGTTGTCGGAAGCAACAGCAACAGTTGTGAACATGCAGCACGAAAAAAAAAAAAGCAAAGGAGAAGATAAACAATATTATTCAGGCCTCGGCGGTCGCTGTCATTAACCTATGGCCCCAACATCTTAAACTTGGCTAATGAACAGCAACGATGGGGTGCGCAATTGGCACGCAAAGATGAGACGGCAGCAAAACTGTGGCGTTTAATTATGCTTGTGCACCTCAAACTGTGTGGCATTTGATAGAAAGGTCAAGAGAACTCCCTCGACTTAATCTGTGGAACCTGTGTCTTCAAGCCCTCTGGTGACGGCTGAGCAGAAACACAGACTCACCCAAGCTGCATGCAGCCACGTAACATTGCAGTTTGAAACCAAAAGTTGGGTTTTAGATTAATATGTTTTAGTTTTAGACAGCTTTCTTGCTACTACAATTTTTTATATCTAGCTTTTAAAATTTGTAATTATAAATATATGCTAAATTAATCAGTTTGCAGCCAAAATGCAAGGAAACTAACAATGAGGTGTTTGTTTTGTCATCAAACTAATTTCTGGTAGATCTGCTGTAAACTATATCCTTTTGCAGTCATAATAGTTCTTCCCATTAATATCCTGTTGCCTGAATCTGAGAGCTTTATTTGGGTTGGTTAAAAAACACATATTCTTTATTCGATCTGCAAGCTGTGCTCATTTGTAAACAAAACATAATGTAGCCAACCATATGATAATACCAAAAATTCACTGAGCTGGAGTCTCAATTTACAGCGCAAGCAGCACTACCAATAAAGACATACAAGGGTTGGGTTCAGAGAGCAGAAATCTTGCATTAAACGACTCCTTGGTTTCCCCTCGTGAGAGTGTCTGACTATTGAATCCCTCTCACTAAGAGCTGTTACACGGTCTATTGAGCTTTGCTTTGAATGCTCAATTTTTCAAATATCTACCTAACCCATCATCACCCATAAAGTATATAATCTGTCAGAAAACTGATTATATTTCTGCAGTTAATTTGAGTTGTAGGGAAAAACAGAGTGAGAGTTGCTGCGATGAGGAGGATGGGGAGGGAGAATGGAGAGGACGTTCTTGATTAAAGTAAGATGCATGTGCCTCTGTGAGTGGGAGAGTGCTCACTAAATCAAAAGACAGTGCGGCACTATGAACATCTGTAAGACAAGCGTAAACAGATCATTAAATTTCCTCATTCATATCATCAAGCTTTGAGCTTTTGAGAATATGCTTTTAAACTAGTAATTGCTTTACGTTTACAGACTTTGTTGCACTGTAAACTACATCCTCTATATCCGCTGAATCCCACATTCTGCACTGGACTGAGAAAAGATTTCTGCAGGTTGTTCTATTTACTTAATTAAAATGAGCTAATGTAATAATTCTAGATCTTTTTGTTACAACATAATTTAACTGCATGCAATTCACTTAAATATGTAAACTGAAACTAAGCGGGGAATTTGTAGTTCCCAGTATGGCTTGCACGGGACTTGATGGGAATTTTTTTTTAAATTTAGTTAAAATGTGAAAATTATTCATGAGAGTTTTTGAGCAAGATGACAAAAGGGGAGATATGATTAGTGCTTGTCTTGTCATGTTGGGATATAGAACAGTTTCGGTTTGGTTTATATTATTTCCATTGTGGTGAAGCGTGGAGATTTTGCTTAGGTTGAGGGCAGGTACAAAGAGCACTGTGTGTTATTTGTTGCTTTAATCAGTGAGCACTTGTTATTTAGCATGGTAGTGTGTGTTAGGTTTTTAATTGCATAATGAAATTTAAAAAGGTGTACACACACAGAGAGAGAGATACACAAAGATATTTAGCAGCACAACTGTTTTCAACATTGATAATAATAAGAATTGAATCAGCATATTAGAATGATTTCTGAAGAATCATGTGACACTAAAGATTGAAGTAATGGCTGCTGAAAATTTCTGATAATTTTATATTAATGATATTCTATTATGTTGATTATGTTGATAGACAGTATGTGAAATAAATTGTGCTTTCTTACAAATAATTATTAAACTAAACTGAGTGGGAAAATGATGTTATTCATTGATTCATGTGGAACTGATGTACATTATTTAACCGTGTATATTTAAAGCACTATTCAGTGTGGATAATGCAAACAAATTACTGTATTTGACAACCCTAAATATGACTTATAACAAAGAGAAAAAGAGCTCCTACATGTAACAGAATAAGTAATGAGTGAAAGAATGCAGGAGACATTTGAATACATCAACTCCAGTCTTCTGTCTCAGCAGAATGCTGGATTTCTGCTACGATGGCCAAAGATCACTGAGACAATCGACAAGACACAGTTCTTTAGCTTCAGGTCTGACATCACCTGAGGACTTAAGTCACTCAGGATCTCGTTACTGCACTGACATGACAGAGCCCAGTCTGAGACAGATCTCGTAGGCTGAGCCAAGGCCTGAGGATTAAAGCTACAGTTTCTCACTAGCTATCTTCATCTTCATGGCACGAGGTGCCATGATCCCTAGGTGTCTCCAGGAGGCTGAAGTGTCAATCACAGCTGGTAAAAAATGGTCAGGTGTGAGACCTACGCAAGGCCGATGGATGGGAAGAAAATCATCATGACAGCTTCACAGTGTCAGCAATCACATTTTGCCAAAAGCAACATTCATAGAACATGTTTTCGTGTGGCGTTTAGACATGGTTTGTGGATAGTGTAGTCTAGGACTAGTTCTGAAAACATGCATATCAAGCTTATTGAGAATTAAATCCCCACTCTTCTTTGTGTTAGCACAGTTAATAATATTTCTGCAGCCTTCCTGCTGCAAATAAACAGTATTGACTGGGGGATAGCACCTCATGCGCTCATATTTTAAGCTGTATTTCATTGAAGGAAAAATAAATTGTAATTGGCCATGTACAGCGTCAACCCTAGCAAAAGCTTCTGCAAACCAGTTGCTTGGCCAGTGTGCAAAATTAAAACGCAAGCAGTAAGTGGTAACCCCATGATGGCCAGCACTCACCTACCAATGTCTGACCTTTCAGCAGATCAGTTAGGATGAATGTCATAAAACATTATTTATATTCATTACCCAATGTATACATAGCACAGCGGTTTTGTCTGAAACTTTTGCCTAGACATTCAGTAACTTATTAGTCAGTGTTTTTTGTTCAGACAGGCTTCCAAGGCATCAACATCATGTCATTACATTGAGGAAATACATATGCTTAGCGTTTTGTTTATTCATTCATACGTAATACAATTATATATATACCTTTTTCATGTTGTTAAGAGCTACTACATAAACCTCAAACAGTAGAGCATGGCACTTGCAACATGAAGGTCATTCCCAGTGAAAGCACAAACTGATATCTCAGTCACTTTGGATAAAAGCATCTGCCAAATGTAAATTATAAGAAAAGGAATGTCTTCTGATATGACTGTCCTCAAACCAATCTTTTGGAAAAGAGGCCTGAATTACTATTAACTCTAATTGTAACATGTTCTGCAAGACTGAAAGCAGTACATGTGGTGCTGATTACTGATTAAAGAGAGCACCAGACAAATGCACAGAAATAGTGAAGGGAGGAAGAAAGTGATCAGTACTATAGATGCAAAAAAAAGAGAGAGAGAGAGAAGTTTATAGAGATGTCAGCAGATCCAGAGTCCGGGGGGGGTGGGGGGGGACTGAAAGGGAGATATACAGCTGAATAGTGCTCTTGCCAACAGCATGATTGTGATACTTGAGTTTAATGTTAATATTTTTTATGTTAAATCTGAAGTTCACATTGAGCAACGTATATTATAGAAACATATTTTGTTAATTTTACTCTGTTCCATTTTGACTGATGCTAATTTGCAAATAAACAGTCCAACATGCATAATTACCACACCTGTTTAATGAAATAATGCTGTGATTATATTCATATTATAGCCCTATCTAGATTAAGCAGCAAATCCTAATTCTAAACAAAGTTTGGTTGTGTCTGGGCACAACATAGTGCCATTTTTTCCTGAATGAATCTGTGTTTTTGAACAAATCAGTTGAATGAATGATTCAAAGACTCGCTCATAGAGAGGCTGTATCTGAAATTGCATATTCTCTTTTTGCCTAATATTTATTGAACACTGTCAATTCAGGCATACTATTTTTTGCACCTACTATATAGTAGGGAAGCATGCGATTTTGGATGGTGAGTGAATTAATTAATGCCTCATTTATAAAAATCCATCACCACCTACTTGTGTATTGATGTAGCCTGCAGAAACAGTCACTGAAAAATCCTCACTACTAATGCACAGAGTGACACTCTGTCTGGACTCTGTCTGGAATGATACAAATGATGAAAAGTCCCAGTGCTGTTGGATTAAACATAAGCTCTCTTGGAACACAGCTCAATCAATTCAATTAAAGGAACGGACTAACTTTTGTATAATTACAGAAGATAAATGTCAAAAGAGTGAAGTTTATCACCCAGTCTTCATCAAGCGACTAGTCTTTGTATTTCAGAGCTATATAGCTTTATGTGGATGATTATCCATTGGGTGGGTTTTTGAGTAGCTGGGTCCCATCACTTCTCATTGTGGGCCTCAAAGAGACAGAGCTGACAGAGTGATGCACAGAGCCTGTCCCTGCTAATGGCTGCTCCATTCTCCATCATTATCCCCATCATTAGGAAATTAGGGGGACAGAAGGTATTTACTGTAAACCTGCCACCTCCCCAGAAGAGATAAATAGAATCTGATAAATGTGACTCCACTGACGTTGCCCGTCGATTAACCTTCCAATTACCCAACTCCAGCATATGCGCATTTAATAATCATTAATACTTGATTATTGGCACTGATCTCTGAATGTCGCTGGTGGGTGTACATGTACAGTTTCGCTTAGAGGCACAATACAATTTATCCTTTTGTGTTGCTCTCCAGTTTTTCATCTGGATGATTCGGTGAGGCTGGTGTGTGTTGTTTCATGGGGAATGGTGATTCAGTACGAGGGCAAAGATCTTCCCAGCACCCAGAGACCTTGTCAGTCTTAGTAAGTGCAATACACCAATGTGTAGTCTCAGTGTTTTTTTTTTTTGTACTTTATATTTGACCTCTTAATGAGAAAGAGCTGGGGGCAATGAGAAACACTGGTCACACACACACATAGAAATCACACTAACATGTCCTTGAATGAATGGATTTATATACAGTGCTAGAAATCCAATCATACCCACAACATGCAACGTATCGTAACAATGCTAGAATAATGAGATGTTTCATTGCATGTGAGAATAAATTGATGATTATGCCAGTTTGCAATCGTATAATCAGTAAATAGATCAAGATGCTCTCAATGGATCCATCTGATTGATTCAAATTTGCAAACAAACACTTTAAGATGCATAATCACTGCACCTGTTTAATGAAACAATGCTTAGCTGTGATTATGTTCATATTATGACCACGATTCGGAAAGTGGCCCCTGTCTGGATTTACCGTTGAGCGCCAAATCCAAATTCTAATTTGTTTCGGTATCAAGGGAAGGGAAGATCTGCCCGAACAAATTAGATAACAGAAGAGTCGTTTTATAATAACAAACAAAAACAGGCTTTGCATGTAATGCAGCAATTAGGAGAACCCTAATGATGGTAATTTAAGTTTTCATTCTGATCCCTCTAGTGACAGGCAGAGTCTATCAATTACTGCATTAAACCACAGAGCAGCTGCAGCTGCAGTCACCCAAATTGTTGTCTAAACTGCTGTCGTCTCCTTCCCTTCCTTCTGCCTTAATTGCAGTTCAAGCAGTTCATCATAATCTATTTGCACATAGCCAGTTATTCCTCTTTCTGGGGAGGTTGGAGGTTTCAGTCATTAGCGTGATGGCCGTGAGGTTGCAAATGAGGTAGAGGGATGAGTCGAGATAAGCACTTTCTGGGACAGTTAATGTGAATCTTCACAAAAAATCTGAAATAAAAGTCAAAAATTATTTGCTAATAAGAAACTTAGCTGTTTAGCAATAGCTTGTGTAAGGAGGAATGTTTACAGTCACAATAGCATCTTGCCAGGGCCACGTTAGCAATGCCGACTGGGGCTAAATCGCGCGAAGTCTCCAACTGCGGCGTTCGACAGACAATAAAACAGGCGCTAGCTGCCAAACGCTACTTAACCATGGCCTTTTCCCTCATTTCAAGCCATAGCTTCTGCCTTTTGTACAAGCACGGATCAGTTGTAGCAGGGTTATTGAGTAACAGATTTCTGAGGCCTGAATATGACTCAAGGGCTTTCTCCCCATTCGTTCCTTCCCAAAATGCTCCGGCCCAGTAGACCATGAAGCTCTCGAAAATTCATGCATGTCCAAAGGTTTCCAAAGGAGCAGATGAAGGTAGCCAGGGAGAGGATCAGCTGGCCTGCGGTTTTCTTCTGCGTGCCAGACCGTAGGATTGGCTGCAGGGTTGGGGGGCCATCTTGACTGGCTGGCAGGCAAGAGGCTCGAACAGTTTGCTTGTGAAGAGCTGTGGAAAAAGAGGGAGAAATGTGTGGGTGTTTATATGTGCAGATCTGCTGGACTGGCGAGCTGCAAAAAGAGACAAAGCAAATGTTTGCATGTGTGTTTGACAGCGCTTACTTTGAGGATAGCTGAATTCATTTTGAAATGAGTGATTATTCTGTGCAGTATCTTGTAATGCTAAGAATGTTTGATCTGATCTAAATGTAATTTATTTTTTTGTCTCCATTAACTATAATATTAAAGCTGAAAAATTATGTTGACAAATATCAGTAAAATCACCACAAAAACTATCAATTAAAGCATGAATGAATATAAGCCCTTGAGAGAGAGTGAGTGTGTGTGTGTGTGTGTGTGTGTGTGTGTGTGTGTGTGTGTGTGTGTGTGTGTGTGTGTGTGTGTGTGCGCACTAGTGAGCTTGCGTCTCAGATGGTCAAGCACTGCCGGAGGAGAGATTGTCAGTCTGTGGACTAAAGCAGCTTGCCAGAATAGCAAGTGCAAGCTTTAGGCTGTAAGTGGGGACACGGCTTGGGCGAAATGTTAAACCAAGGTCCTTTGTGTTATTGCTGACACTGAATTTCATCCCTCCCCCTGGAGGTGTAGGTTATGATTGGTGAAACATGGTCTAAACATCCCAGCAATATGTAGCATAGACACTGAAGAAAGACTCAGCTTTATAAAACAGCTATTTCTTCACATTTATCTTGTGTTAAAGTTCTCTTTAAAGACTTTTCTGCATTTCAGTTTTGTTTCATTACTTTGAAGTGCATAAGCCATGTCCTTACTTGACCTCAGTTAACCCAAAGTTACTTTTCCCGTCAAAACAGAACATGGGTAGATGAAGGCAGAAGGTATTTCTTACAAGCACTAACTTGCAGTCGTTTTCTTATTTTATATTCAACCTGTTTACATATAAACGTTTCAAGAGCCTCTGTGCTCACCGTGTTCACGACACCACCTAAACTAAAATCTGAAAACTAAATCTGAACATTTTCTGTCTTGTTGTAGAACAACTCAGTGAATAACAGTAGTTTATTCATTTTGGACATTAGGTCTTTTGTCTAAAGGCTATTTATGCAGCAAAACTCTGCTATTTGTGATTGTTCTACTTGCCCTTGTGGAAGCTCTGCAGACTGAGAACCTACTAGCTGCTGGGGCCCAAGATGTTTTCAAATCTCCTCTGTTCATGTCTTGCTGAGGGTGGCCATCTGTTTTTTCATCTCCTGGTGAAACTGAATCTGTATGCTCTCTCATAGTGTTTGTCTCTCTCTTTTTAATTTCTCACTGTCTTTCAAGTATGAGGACATTGTTAGCTTCTCTTTTTCTTTCAATTATCATAGCTGACCAAGCTGTTCTTTTTCTTTTTGTTTTGGTATTTCAGCCTTAGATTGCTGGACAGTTCAGAGATACACAAAATATACATGAATACATTAAAATTCTACTACTGTGATATAAAGTTTTTTTTTTAGCATAAAACACTAAATATTTGTTTCATATTTTTTTACATATAGTAAAGCACCTATAGTATATATTTTCAACAGTTTAAATACTGTTCTAGATTCTGTTGTGGGAATATTGGATCACCTCTCATCTTTCTTTCTTTTTATTTGCTTACTAGAAAACATTAAGTTTCAAAAGATTTGAATCATTTTTAAATCATTTCTCTCCTGCATTATTATGTGGCCTCTCACTTTCTCATATACTAATAAATCAGCATTCTGATGAACCTGAGAACATTGTGGGCTTGTCATCCCTCACAAAACTCCTTTTTCCACATGAGAAGATTAAGCGTCAGGGGTTGTCCACTTGAAATGTCCGACCTGTAAAGTCAATTAATTACCATTCAAATTAATCAGGACATTAAAAAGCAAAAGCAGGGTCACAGTCAGGTGCGTCTTTCAGTCAATGTGCTGCTTCCAATACTAATACATGAAGGGGTGACTTCAGCCATAGATCAAGGTAATTGCTGTATTAGGCAGAAAATTGGAGCTAGAATAACCAGATGCAAAGGAGATGGCCATATCCCACTTGTGTGATGGTTATTCTAAGTTCAAGGAGAGTTCAAGCATAGAGGACATAATCACAGAGGGTCAAGTGCATTGAGACACAGAAGAAATTATCTTCTACAAATACACGATTTTCCAAAGGGAATAATTTTCTTTGTGCTTATGGCGGTTCATACCTCATTTGATTTTCCATAAGTCTTTATTTTCTCTTCCCTATTACAGTCGGCTTTCTATATAGTGGGTTCTGAGATAATGTGTTTCCATTTCAGCATGCGGTATCTAGTGCATATGTGAGCTGTAATATAAATGTTAGAATGCATGAAAGTTGGTGGCACTTTCTAAACACATTAAACATGATATCGACCATGATTTGGTCAGTCATGGTCTTCAGTGCAACTGTTTGATATTATATAATCTAATAAATAAGACACAAGGTATTACAGTTCAACAAATATTTTGGTCTTTATGTATTAGGGATTACCTGCAGAAATCAATGAATTGGGTGGAAAAGGGTCTTTGATCTTTTACTAATACAACAACCAGTTGTAAACAGTTGTGTCAAAGTTTGCAATAATTAAGAATTGTTTTTAATATTTATGAAATAAGTATTTTATGCTCCCCAAGGCTGCATTTATTTGATTTAAAAACAGTAATATTGTGAAATATTATTACAGTTTTCTATATATTTAAAAATGTCATTTATTCCTGTGATGGCAAAACTGAAATTTGTGCAGCCTTTACTCCAGTCTTCAGTGTCACAGAAACCATTCTAATATGCTGATTTGGTGCTCAAGAAACATTTCTTGTTATCAATGCTGAAAACATTGTTATTTTTGCTGCTTAATATTTTTGTGACCTATCATGGTCACAATGATTCACTGCTATTCAAAACAAAGTTCGGTGTACGTAAGATTAAAAAAAGAAGAAAAAAAGCAAAGAAAAGACACATTAAATTGTTCAAAAGTAACAATAAAGAGAATGTTACAAAATATTTCCATTTCAAATAAATGCTGTTCTTTTAAATTTTCTATTCATCAATAGTAATATTAAGCAGTAAAAACTTTTTTTTCCCCAGAACTATTAATAATAATTGAGCATAAATACTAATTGAGCACCAAATTCAGAGTCCGACTCAAAAAATCACCAATATTTTCTAATAATTTTTTTTTTTGCATCACTATTATGTGTTTCTGTGACAGGATTATTTATACACACACACACACACACACACACATATATATATATATATATATATATATATATATACATCTTGACAAACACAGACTCACTAGATCTCATTTCAGATCACTTCACCTTATGCCCAGAGAGCAAGTCAAGCTTGACAAAAGCCACTTGGAGGAGAATTCCTGCTGTGAGCTGCAACTAAACACAATCAACCTCTCCCCATCATCCCACATCAGCATGCCCTTCAGTCTCCAACTAATTAAAGTGATACAACATCTCACAGGCCACTGAACACATGCATCTAATGGTCTGTGTGACACAATGAAGTTCCTCTTCCTCACATTCTGGATTTTCTGGAATTTAGTTTTTAGTTATCCTTTATCACTGATGGCTGACAATATCTATATGCAGTGTCCCAGTTTAGAACAGCTATAAAACAAATGTTTTTTAAACAACATTTTTGGTGTGAGAACTATTAGATCAAATGAAAGGGGTCCTATTATGCTCTTTTACAAAGTCTTGATTTTGTTTTGGGGGTGTACTAGAACATGCTCTCATGCTTGGTGGTTCAAAAAACGCATTATTTTTCACATAATTTACATTATTAAAATACCTTTCTCCCCAGGCTGACACAAAAGGCTCGATTAGTTCCGGCTTTGATGAAGGTCCATCTTCCGAAAAACAAAATGTGTTGTGATTGGTTAGCTGTCCCAGTGCGTTGTGATTGGTGAACAGCTTAGACGGTGTTTCAGTACTGCCACGCCCCTTGCTCTGTGTTTCATCAAAAACTTTTGGGCGAATCCGGCACTGTACTCCCTCGTGTTGTGGAAGCTGTCCTCAGTAAAATGCGCAGCACACAATAGCAAATTGGGGTTATAATGCTCAGGAACAGAGTTAAAAAATAAATTGCAACCACTGTTTCCTGACATCAAAGGCGTTTGGGCACGGAGGTGAAAAAAAACAGCGTTTCAGGTGGTCGTATACCAGACGAGAAGCACAGCGTCGCGTCGTGCCACATCTTTAAAATTCAAATACATTATTTTCTATGAGTGTAGGCACACCGGTGGCGCCATTCGGCGTTTGTCCGTGGCGCTCAGCTACGTTGTGTTATACTTGTAAGAATTGTTCTAGACATGCTGAAAATTTGACGCTTCAGCACAGCAGCTCTTCTTCTTCGTTTTCTCTGATGCACTAACTCTGCAGCAGCACTTCTTCTTCGTCGATTCTCGTCTGATGCACTCACTCAACCAAGCATTCTAACCACAACCTCGCCCCTCCCCACCCCCCAACCATTAGAATTTCTGTAGGCGGGACTTATTTTTAATGATATTCCAATGAGCCGCTTTGTGATATCACAAAGCCCGGAAAACAAACACTGTAGTCCAAACGAGCCGTTCATTGTAGTTCTTGAAAAGGGATTTAAAAAAAACAAAATATCTCCCTTTGGAGTGGACTTTGAGATTTGTAACTTTCTAGATCTTTTTTATGCCCAAACATACACACTACACACTGACTAAAATTTAAAAAAAGTGAAAAAGCATAATAGGACCCATTTAAAAATGTGTACCATTTTATAGTTTAATTGATTAATTTCATAGATTTGTTTTTTTATTATCCAAGTTATTGTTAGGAAAAATGCTACAGTAACTTCTACTGGCTGTGGCTGTTTTAATTCTAATTATTCTAACAGTTTAATGCAAATATTTATTTCACGTGTATTGCTACAAAAATAAAATCACACAAATCAGGGTTTTAAAAAATATTTAAATATGCCCCAAAATTGGGTAGCAGGGTTGTAAATAATTCTAATAATTAAAACACAGTAAATATTTAGTTTAGTCTCCTAAGGTTGACTGTCAACATTTCCTGAAGATTAAGCTTTTCTGTTCACTTGAATTCACTGTTTTGAATTCTGTTCTGTGTCCTGTTAGTGGAAAGTGCCAAATATGAAAGTACAGTATTAAAGCCATACTAGTTAACATTTTTGTCAAATGAAATTCTTACATTCCCAGGGTACACATCAGTTAAACAGATGTTGCTATTGCCTGGGGATCCTGTTAAATCTCCAGAAGTAGCAGCTTAGCTACAGTGTAAGCTACACTGCACAGAGTGACCTACTGTATATGTAATGTGTCCCTGACTCACCATTAACTGTGCTGAGATAACAGTTTTGATTGTATGACTAAATTGGGCCGCGGATTAGAGCAAGTACCAGGTACAATGTTTTATACCCTCCGTCAGCGAGGTTCCACCACATCAGCCTCAAACAAAGGGATGGTGATTTATCCACCTTTTAAAAAAGCCAACTAGGAATTATCTGGAAAGGTCATCCTCAATTTCATTATAGAAATGATCTTTTCCCACAATGTAATAAACATTTATCTGATCCTTTTATTGGCTTGATTAGAGCTGACAGCTTAGTTAAGCCGTTTTGCCTGGCCGTGCAGGGTCATGACAGTTAACGTTGCGAAAAGTTCCACTGGGCAGGTTTGGTATACATTGAGGTTTGGAGAGAGAGTGGAAAAGGCAAGGACGACGGCCTGACTCTCTATTATTACTGATATGGGCTGAAGGCACTGCCTGACCTGGTCATATTCATTTAGATGCCAACAAATATAGCCTTTCATCTTCACATGATGCTTGCTCTCGTTTGCAGCTGTATGTATGTGTGTGAACAGGATGTCGCCTTTCCTTGTGTTTGTTCAAGGTTTTATTACATAAAAAACTCTCATAAGCATCTTAAGCTACTAACAATGTTCAATGTAAAATCAGTAATATAATTCTGCTATCTATTTGCATTAAAGCTAAAGTGTATCATTTGCATGTGACATGTGGCATTACTATTAAAGAGTTGCCAAAATAATGATTGTTTTCGAATAGGTCTCCAGGACACACCCTCTATCCTACATTGGCCAGACACAGAGATAGTCCCGCCCCTAAATCACATCATTGGTTGTGGCAGTGTTGCTGTGTCAGACTGATGTAGTTGCCTGAAGGACTACACAATGTTAATAGCATCTTCTTTATATCTGGCTTAATTGTAGTTGTCTCTGCATATTAAGTTAGGATAACATTTGTAACATTAGGGGGAAAAATTCACATTTTTATACAGTGGAGTGTAACCTTTAAGTAGTTCGAGCAACTCACTGTAGACATATCCCAAAAATGGTTGAAATACAGCAATGCTAACAACAAAGTTTTGGAAACACTTTAAAAGAAAAACATAGATTGAAACGAACCAAAAAAGAATTACACCTATAATGTGCGTTTGAGAAGATGTAATGGCACGGCGCAGCTTTCAGTCAAAATCAGTGGCTCGCAGGAGAGAGGAGCAGTGACGTGGGATCATTTACCTTGGAAATAGATTAAATAAACCTTTCATCTCTTTTCATGGCTCTATCCTCAAGGACGTCTCCCTCGCCCTCAGATTAAATGCATTCTGTCTCCTTTTCTATCATTTGCACAGATGAATGTCAAGAAGCCTTTGAGAAGAGCCATTATTTGTCTGTTTTAATGTTGCAGTATATTTATTCAGCTGTCAGGCACGAAGTCAAACGACGAGCCCGGATGTGCTGATAATCAGAGTGCATATTTTAAAAACCTTTAGCAAAAATAACATAAAAGCGCAAGTGAGTCTGCGTCTGGCCTCAGTGTATGAATTTGAAAAAGAGCCACTTAATGAGACTTACTGCAGACCTTGCCACAGTTGTAGTGGGTGAGGTGTCAGAATTAGTCACTGCCCTACAAGGTTAATTAGGTGATCATGTCTTTAAATAGCAAGATCACATTGCTCTTCCTCATAGCTCATTTCTCTCTCTCTCTCACCCTTTGCTTTCTCTCTCCTCCATTCTTCTTCTTTCCCCTGGCCAATGCCAGAGCTCGGGGAGCCCCCACTCAGAGAACCTGTCAACCACTTTAAGAATGCTTGGCGCCCAACGCAGGGCAAACGGGTAAGTTAGTGCGAAAGTGAAGTTGTCACTCAGCGACAGCAGAGGTGCAGTGTGGGACGGAGGAGCTAACGGCTCCTGCGCTGCTCTGAATCCAGACCATCTGTGGCCCCAGCTGGAGCTCCGGCAATGGTCTGGCACTTGTTCCGTGCCATATTTACAGATCTAAACACAAATGGCTACTGCCTGATTGTTTCACGATTCATTAGTCAGACAAGCTCCAGTCTCTCGCCAGCCCAGCTGTTACAGAGTGAACCTTTGTCACTTAATAGGGCTGATTATAACTTTCCATCAAAAGTATTGATCTGTGGCTCTAGACCTTGATGATACCTCATTGGAATAGTCAAAAGGTGGAAACAGGTGAAATATACCGTAAATATAAAATAATAATAATTAAATGTGTAACATTTTAAAATATATAAAATGTATATAATCATTTTATTTTTTAAGTAGCAAGGAACAAAAAGTCTTTAGTGATTAACTTGTGTCTTACCTACTGTAAATGCCCGTGGCTTACGATGCTCCTCCACTTAAAAGAGTGAAGGGAGAAAGAAAGCATATCTTCAGGTCAAGCGTTTTATTCCACAGGGGCCTATTGATTTCACATTAAGGAACAATAATGGCCCACAGTAAAATAACTCACTGATCTGGGACTCCAGACTTGAGTTTGTATTGGCTTTCTGCCATTCCTGATCCTGCTCAACACTATGTGTTTAGATCTCTGTGTCAAAAAGAAGCAGGAAGCATATGTTGTTTTAAATGCCCATCTGCAGGACTGATCAAATCTTCCTTTATTACCACTTTGTTTTGCTAACACACAATGATTGATCAGAGCTGAGGAAATCAAGCGACACACTTCAGAGGAAGGAGCGGCGTGTTTAACATTACGGGAGTAAATGAGTGGAAGAGAACACTTCAAAGAATCTCCTCCTCTCTCTCTCTCTCATACTGTACTTAGACAACAGTAAGAATGCCTTTACGCTGCTTGAAGACTGAGGTCTGCACGCTAGAATAAGAAATTCATGCCTCAGAACTTTAAATAAGAGATTTAATTAACATGTTATCAGCTAATTAGTTCATATTGATTAATGCACTATTAATTTTCTCCAGACCCAAATGAGTCTTTAATGACTACTGGACATCAAATTACCGGTTGTATAATTAGTGACAAGGAATTCGTTCGAAACGTTGGACATAAAATAGCATTAAAAAATCAATTATATTTTACACACAAGGAAAAAGAAGCAAAAAAGTGATTAATCTAAACTAAGGTTCTTAAAGAAGAAAATTTGTCCTGTAATTTTCGTCATGTTTAAAAAGCACATTTAGTTTGCAATCTGTCGTCATTCAATAATCACTAAATTAAATTATTTGTCTGCATGTAACTTCACAGTTAAAGAAGTGGGCCATCGGTCATCAGGTTTGATCCTTGGGGACAGATGCATGTAACAAATTTAATCCAGTTCTGTTAACTGCCATTGCACCCTTTAACTTGGCACTTGTCCCCCATGTATCCCCAGAGACACTGGAATGAAACAAGCCTGGTGTACTAATTCCCAATCTATGTGCATATACACAGCTGCAGGAATAAAAAAAATAGATGTGCAAAATTACCTTCTTTTCTCTTGTGCTGAAATCAAATATGTACATTGTAGACATCTGCGTCTGTGCAGAATTTTGCACTGTCAGGCTTGAAGAGGCATCACTTCAGGATGGGTTACAGCCTCATTCCTTCCTCTTCTCCCGTCCCACGTAAGTGGCATGTCTCAAATGGTCCAAGTGCATTCTACAGGGACCCTTCTGCTTCCAGTGCATCTGTCATGATGGTGACAGTTCCGGCAACTCACACTGTTCTAAGTGATGTCTTCAGTATGGCTGCTTAGGAAATAATTGATGGGGTGCTTGGGAGTTTTAAGGCGAGGAGCCGTTAAGCATCCACTGAAGAAGCAGTTCTAATGTGAGGCGTGATTCACTCTTTAGTGAGTCATAAAGGCCATGACAGAATAACAGAGATCCCTCGGTAATCACCCACTGATGCATTCCCTTAAATTTAACCTAAAAAAGAAATGATGTTGTTAGTGCCTGCACATGATAATGGGCTTGTTTCAATGAGTTGCTCTGTGCCACAAGAGGAGAATAATAATGACAATTATGAATATCTAGACCTCAATTAGTTGATGACTGATTTAAATAGACTGAGACACTTTTTGGAATCAGGTTAGTCGCTAACATGAAGTACATTTACAAAGCTAATTCAAAAACAAGATCTGGATGTCATTAAAAATTCTTAAAGAAAAAGAGTTACTGAGGAATAATTTGATATGAGAACCAAAAGAGGCAGTTAGTACAAAAATATGATTGAATGAAAAAAATTACAAATGAA
Organism: Sinocyclocheilus grahami; assembly: GCF_001515645.1. NCBI lineage: Eukaryota > Metazoa > Chordata > Actinopteri > Cypriniformes > Cyprinidae > Sinocyclocheilus > Sinocyclocheilus grahami. The sequence continues at coordinate 300,012 of NW_015506340.1, read as the reverse complement.
CGGATGAAAACATGAAGAGATGGGGTAGAAATAGGCAAATAAAAGAAATTTTTGCTCTATCACATCCAATCAGCCCCCACAGCACCCACATCACTACATCCTGGCCCAGTGAAAACATGTTCCAGCGCAGAGGTGTAGCCTACTGGCACTGAATCTCATTGCCTTCCATTGGTGTTATTGTCCATCAGGCCGAATGGAAAGGAGGAAAGGCTGCAGTACCTTCCCAGCAGATGGACACCAAATATGTGCATGATTTATCTGCCCAGTGATTAACTGTGAGAAACAACACCCCACCACATGGGTGCGATATATTCATGAAAATGCATTTATTAAAAAAATAAATAAATTAAAAAAAAAAAAAAAGAGCAGAAGATGAAAAAAAGAGAACGATTATTGTGTTTGAAGCCGAACTCAACAGATGAGTCAATAAAACAGCTTAAATTGACAAGCGCTTGTTATATGGACAGCATTAACGCTAGCAGATGGAGCTACAACAACACTGCATCATACTGATGGACTGTGGAAAGAAGAGTGGGAGTCCCTGAAATGTGTTGTATTGCATTTGAAATATCACAAATGCATTTTAATCAAATCAATCAACTTGAAAAGTGTTTCATTGTAATTATTATTCCTTACTACTATTTGAGTTCATTTTAAGATTTATTCATGTAATTAGCTCATATAGTCAGTGTGGCAGAGAGAAGCATTTCACCACCTGAGGCATTTTTAAGCCATTGACAGGTTGTAACAAGGATTTGGCTACTGCTGAAACACAGATAAATATCCACCATTATTTCCACCAGTGTGTCTGGCTTTTGGACGGGAGATGCTTTGGACTTTGGCAAAGTATCGGGGAACATCAGCACAAAATGCAAATTAATTATGCGCTAACAATATCCAAAAAAAAGAAAACAGAGCGTTTTGTTTCGGCTGTTGTTATTTGGAGAAGTTTTTCAGGGTCTAATTTAATGAGCTGGAAACCAGAAGACTTCGTTTGAGGAAGTGATATCATTGAAGGCCTGCATGTGGATTTTTTACCTGGTATTTCTTTATGCCATGCATATTTTACGTTGCAACCTTATGGTAAGATGTTTTTTTTCCCCCACATCAAACTACATTTTATACCCAATAATGACAGAGTAAAAAACAGATTTGCCATAACTTATGCAATATACATTTCCTTACCTTTTCTCTCAGATATCCACTAACCTTTGTCATACTCCTGCTGAACAACAGGAAACCAATTTATTCTCCTCCTGCCACCACCACCATTGTGCTCCTCTCTAAATATCCATTGGACACTGGCTGCCAAAATGGAGGGAGAGAGGGAGAGAGAGAGCATTATACCTAATGGTGCTTACCTCAGAGTTGCTGAGTGTGAGACTTGGCGTGAAACAGAGATATATGACCAGCGTGTCTGTGTTACTGAGACGATGCATGAACTCAACTGTGAAGATGGACCACCGCATGAAGGTCAGTGCTCAACCCCAGAGGTCCCGCTGTACTGCAGACATGCCACCCTCCTGCCCGGTCCAAAAGTAATTTGGAAGGAGACACCTGCTATTCACAATTACAATATTACAGGCACGCGGGGAGAATATGAATATTTCATATCTTAGAGTTGGTGTCAATTATTCAGATAACCCCCACTTACAGGCTAAATTAATTATGTTGATAGAATGAGAATAGATTTTTGGAGGTTAATATGATAATGTTTATATTGAGTATGGAGTGATGGATACAAGTCATTACTATTAATTGAATTAATGACAAAACAGAGACATGAGGGTCATTTATACATTGTCTTTGTATGTTGCAATGTAGCCTGCTGCACTATATGTAAGTATTGTATAACATGCTACCCTCAAAAAAAATAACAAATAAAAATAAAACTGTAGAAATGTTTTTTTTATTTGAGCTCGAATTATTTAATCATAACCCCCCCCCCCCCAGCCATTCCTCAAGCATCAGTCTGCTGTGAGTTAGAGATGGCAAGGAGGTGCGCTAAAATCAAACTATGCACTCTAAGTATTCAGTTTAACTTGGAAATGCATCAGTACTAATGTAAAGTTGGTTGCAACTTCCAATTTTCACAGACTTTAAAGTTCACCCAAAAATTAAAATTCTGTCAACATTTACTCACCCTCACGTCGTTCCAAACCCGTAAGACCTTTCGTTCATCTTCGGAACACAAATAAAAATATTTTTGATGAAATCCAAGAGCTTTCTGATTCTGCATAGACAGCAACGCAACTACAGTCTTCGACGCGTGTTCACGAGAGTACCACAACGCATGTGTGTGGTAATGCTGACGCAGGAGCCGGCATTCTGACTTAGACCTTGGGAGTGCACACACATGCATCGAAAACTGACACGGAAGAGAAGAAATTGTTGAATAAAGTTGATATTTTTGTTTTCTTTGCGCACAAAAAGTATTCTCGTAGCTTCATGAAATTAAGGTTGAACCATTGATGTCACATGGACTATTTTAACAATGACCTTACCTTTATGGGCCTTGAGTGTGATAGTTTCGTTGCTGTCTATGCAGGGTCAGAAAGCTCTTGGATTTCATCAAAAATATCTTAATTTGTGTTATAAAGATGAACAGAGGTCTTACGGGTTTGGGACGACATGAGTAATTAATGACAGAATTTTCATTTAACTATCCCTTTAAGTCCTATTGGTAATTTCCATTACAACTGATTGGAGTTGGCAGTGTGATACTAGATAAATGAAAGTAGCATCGGTTAGTAGCAACGACCAGTCAGAATCAATCTGTAAAAAATAGAAAAAGTGTGGTTTATTTTGAGAACAGTGGTGCATTCCTACTGTGCATAATGCTAAATTTAGATCCTCTGCATGTATTTGATAAATGGCTTTGCTCACTTCTTGCAGTGATAGTTCAAAGTTACTGAACGTTTAACCTGCTTGGTGGGAGTTTCTGTCCCAGAAAAGCTTAATTAGCTAATTAAAGGTCTTTTACATTGAACAAAATGAGGATAAGAGACTGGTGTTACACAGATGTCCGTTGACCTTATTAACTGCCAGTAATTCCACATGTAGATGCTGAACAAGGAACATTCTGGAGGGCAGGAGCATCCGTCCCCTTATAAAAGCTTATACTTTAAGTGTCTGTGCAGTGCGTAGGGGGCAGGGGAAGATAAGATTTTTGTCCAACCCCTAAGCCAACTCATCAGCTCTTTAAAATCCTATTCACCAGCCAGGTCCTGCGTATAAATTTCCACTCCGTCTCATCACACCGCTGTGCGGTACAGCCTCCTCTGACTCATATTAGCTCATCATACTTAATCTTGAGTAAAATTTCCTAGTCTGTGCTAAATGACTTGCAGCCTTCATAGAGAAGAGATATTTATTTTTCTCAGGGCTAATGACCTGTCCCTTGGACCCACCCTGTGATGGTTATTTACTAGGGCCCAGATGCTTGGGCTCAAAATGAGTGGTTATGTCAGCAGGGGCCATCCGTCATGACTGCTTCCTGATTGAATCTGAGAGATCCCACTGACATTGACTCTGTGACTTTTAAGGCCATTACCTACCGCCACTGCAAAATGATCGCCTCATCATCACTTGTGAGCTGACAGCTGATTAGCAACAAATTACCGTCAGGACGCCGCTCTGACATCCAGAGGGGAACGAAGCAGACGAGAGCTAAACAGTCTGAAGTAATAGGGCTGCAGCGGTAGGTGTTGAATGTGTCATGAATCTAATGATAATGTTGTTTGTTTACAGAAAGAGTTCACAACCAGTGCTGCTGTTGTTACAGTGTATTTGGTATGAATTCCGGATTACTGAAATAGTACGAAATGGAGACTGTCAAAAAAAGATAAAAAATCATCAGTGTTCTGTCTCACTCTATTTGAAGGTCAGGGGACAATTTTAATAAATCATTATCCATACAGTATGTTCAGACCTTTGTTGAAATACAAAAAAAATGGCTTCTGCATTCATATGCTTATGTGTGTATGTATGCTCAAGTGTATTAGTGAAGTATTTTCTTAACAGTTGTCACAGTTCTCCTTTAGGAGCCGTATGATCTCTGATGAGTGGGGATAGTCCATTTAGTGGCTGGGATTCATTTTTAATGCCTCTGGTGATCTGAAACTCTTTTAATTGCACAAAGCTCCCATTGCACCTAAAGTGGAGAAGTGCAATTGGCTTTTCATCTTACTTTTAGAATTTGAGCTGAAGTGCTGGAAGTACCTTGATGGTGATTTTCTGTCCTATTTGAAGCCCATGAAGACACTTCACTGTTGCAGTGTTCTTGCATACCTACCAACCAACTGCTTTATCCTTAAGAGCAAAATATTATTTTATGTTATTATAAAGAGAAATATAGACAAATATGAACTCTGTTTGAAATATATAAATATTAAATATATAAATGTTTTTATTATTGTTATTCTTTCTCAACACAATTTAAACAACCAAACTTTTAGATTTTGTTCCACCTTTGTAAGTGCGTTGAAATTCTCTAGCTGTCGTTCAAACAGTAGAGCATAGTACTAACAGTTGCAAAGGTCATGGGTTCAATTCCCATGCCATGCATGCATTGAAAAATGTATACACTGAATGCAATGAAGGCCACTTTGTAAATCTGGTTAAAGTAATATTTTCGTAATGCGCCAACATAAGATCGTGTTTAATGTGTTTTAAATTTGTGCAGCACTCAACAATGACCAACAACAGGACCTCATTAAAAAATTGCATATATCACCCTTTTTCCATTTTTAACACTTGTCTGCAATGAATTTGGATATTGTGTTTATGAAAAACAATCAATGGCTGTATTTATCTATTGCTAAAGTCTCACTCATGATAAACCTGCTTCAGTTTTCATCACTACTATGATAACCAACATGGACATCCATGCAAAAACAACTACAGTAACAAAAAAAAATCACTCAATCAATTAGTATATACATTTTTAAAAACAGGATGCACTTCAGATCATTCTCTACTCAAGGTGGCTCCTCGAGTACTGCTATGCATCTGCTGCCTGTTCAATAATTGCTGGCCCTTCGTGGATGGGCTTAGAGAGGCTTAGGGACAAAGGTCTGTCTCAGGGCCCCTTGACACCAGTCAGTGTTTGGAACAGTGATGGAGTTCCCCATAGCGTACAGTACACGGGCATGTCTGACACTCCATCAGGGCTATGCTTGCCTCAGTAAAGCTGACAATGTGGCTGCCCTGGGACTAGCTGTGCACATGCTAAATTTCCATTCTCCCTCAGTGGAGATCCTGGGCTGTATTTCAAAACATAGCATCGCTATCATGCTGAGATGCTACCAACAACATGAGGGTCCTCATAAAACATCATATCGTAAGGAGCGCTACAGATGCGGCCGAGAAAGCCTTGTCAATCCAAACGGCCTTCTTTTAAGTGACTACTCTGTCAGAGACTGGACAGCCACCACATAAACACATTTCATGGGGAAATGATAGGTTGCCCTGTTGAAAACACAACATGGACCATGATGCAACCTGCACAGTGGGTAATAGAGCTGTAAATGCAATCTTACATCATGGGTGATTTGAAGTCATCCTTGTGGCCAAAAGCCATTACTAAACACTTAAAATGTGTCTAATGATATGACGTGTCTGAGCCCACATACGTAAAACTGTGCAGAACGAAGACATTTGGTAATCCGATGGTTTAAAGTTGGCATGAAATTAAAATTTTTCTCAAGGGAAGTGATTATTGGCCTGCACTCGCATTGATGTAGGAATCATCGGAGAGATGTTGTAGCAAGGAGAAGGGGAATTTAATGTTTTTGACTACAAGGGCTTATTTGTTTTCTTTTTCTTTTTTTTAATCATGTGCACGGATAAATCATTTATAATAAACACTGCAATATTCCATTTAAAAAAAAAAGAATTGTCAGTTTTTGATTTCATGGTGACTTATATGACTTTGTATGTAACTGATTTATTAGTCTGTTAATTAAGCACTAAGCAATCTTATATGTAGCCTATGTACTGTATATTAAAGCATATGCATGTTCTATATATAACATTTATTGCAACAGTTTGATTTATTGATCTAAATGTAGATATATTTACATATAAATTTAATGTAATATACAAATTTGAGGTCTAATATTATGATAAAATCATAATTAGATTTCACTTGCATTTTATTTTTATTACTGATCTAATGTTCGAAGAATTTATCTTAATGCTTGTGAGTAGCCATTGTGTTTTTTCTTAATATAGAAATGAAGGTCCCAATTCAAATGTCTGGTGAGGTCTGGGACAGACTCCCTCCCATCATTTCAACCCTAACAGAGAAAGAGAGAGAGAGAGAGAGAGGGCTCTGTATGCGTTATGTCCACATTGACGTGTCAAGTGTTAGATTAACTGCCCTCTCAAGCGCCTTTTATTTCCCTGTTCCAGGGCAACACTCATTTACATAAACAGATAATCCCTGATAAAAAATTTCCATTAGACAAAGGTGAAATGGATCGATTTTGGCTGCCAAGATAAATCTTACGTTTTACACCAACAGGGTCATTACCCAGGCCACATTTCAGAAATAATGCATTTAAAAATCAGCCGATAGCAGCCATTTCCAGATTTCCAATTACCTTTAAGAAAAGCTTATTCTGTGGACAATAAAGCACATTACGGCACAATATGATACAGTCCATAAAGATCACACTGTTTGATGAGAGGTGAGAGAAAGCTCAGCATATTTAGGGGAATGTCACAACCCCACATTTCCACAGACGGCTCTCTCTGCAGGTGCCAGGCAAATGTTCTATTACCCCAGTCCAAATAGATTAACAGTCCTGTTAAAAAACAAACAGTATTTTTTCTCCGTTTTTTTCTGCCCACACCCCTCTGTCCTTCTCAGTTGATGAAAGGTGGTAGATTGACAGGGGGTTGCAAGGTGATGCCACCAGCGCCGGAGAGAAAGAGAGAATGAAAATCTCATTAGTCTCTCCTTCCACCCCAATTCCCAGCCCCCCCTAACTGACCTTGAGACACCCCCACCTACCCAGCCATCCCTCCCCTCCCCGGTTGAGGTGAATCCCTCTCATCGCCTTGGGTCTTCTCAGAGCTCGGAGCGCCACTGCCGCTGAGGTCAGACGCTGGCGCTGCTGAATTAGTGCCAATCCTACAAACAAGCCTGGGCGTGGGGTAGTCCTGTGGCGGGAGGAGATTCAGGCCCGTAGAGGGCAGACGGCCCTCCCTCCTCTCCAGCCTACTGTTTCATGCTCTCCCCTGCCTTCATATCAGGGAAAAGCAGCAGGTCCTAGACAATCTATCTCAATCACCACGTGCAAGGATGCATCAAAAACATCAGCGCAATTTGTTCGCTCAAGAGAAGGCTGTAATTTTCATTGGCATCTGTACTAGATGGAGTCATATCGTCCACAATTGAAAAAGAATCTTCATTTATGCCCCTTGATGTGAGAAACCCATTACTGTGGGTTTGCCGTCTAATGAACTAACCCCAAAAATAAAAACAATAATTCAGTCATGGTGTTGGAGGCCAGAATGACAAAATACATTACTGTGATGAGAGTCAAACCTCTCAAATAAGAAATGCATTTCTATTCATAAGTATGAAATGCCAGCAAATTTTTGTTGTTGTTGTTTTTCTTTCAGAATTGACTCATTCATTGCACTGAGCTCGTCTGAGCTGGTTTTTATTCACGCATTTACAAACTAATTAATAGATTTCGTTTCAGATTCCCCATGCTGTTTGATAATGTTTCCACAGGATTTTGACTGTATGAAATACTCTATTAAAAAGTAAAGGAAGTATTTTAGGCCATTTTAAACAGCCTAGACTGTAGAAATGAGTGACCACAGTACCATCTAGTGGATCTTTTTAGACCTACTGCCAAAATCATCACTACACTTCAGGACAGCACAAGAGATTGAGCATTTCTATCGGGACACTTTTTTTTTTTTTTAACTTGCTGTTTTACCTTTCTTTTTTCGCTGAATTGTGGAATAGTGTCAAATTAAAGTGAAAATTGTATGAAATTAATCAAAGTTGTTAAATTTTCTATGTCAAAAATAAATTTTTGCTGTATTATAATTGTTTTGTTATGAATCGGCCTACTACCACTGGTTAAATGCTTAGCAAACAGTTTATGTTCTCCCTGAATTTATTTTAGAAATACAAAATGTATAGAACTCAAACAATTTACTGGACGAATACTGTTAAAAAGTATTTTGTGATAGAAAATAGATGCAGGGTGACATCTACAGGAGGAAAAATTATTTCATTTAGTATTCTCTTTGAATTCTAGTATTTTCAGAACAATACCATTTATTAAATAACATTATAGCCTACATTATAAAAAGATATTTAGCATTTGTCACGCATTTTTTGTATAAAAAAATACCATGGTCCGTGACTATCAAAATACATTTCTAATACTGTAATAATGTAAAACACACACACAACAGAACTTTATAGTGAACAAACTCCCCCTCGACAGCTCTTTGAATCCCTGAATATTCTATTAATTTGACATAATTAAAAAAAAAAAATCAATAGGGCATTGTAAGGGCAATATGTAATAATAATCAGTTTTATAACAAAGTGCTTATTTGCCACTGCAGAGGGGTTAGAAAATAATAAGTACCCAGTGCCAAAAAGCTTAGCATGTCTGCTTGAGTCCCTTAGCCAGGCTTATGATTTTCCCCATAAATGAGGATTTAGAGTATGTCATGCTGACAGCAAAAGTGACACACAGCAAACAGTCATTAATATCACAAGATATTAATCTCGTTCCAGCAAATGCTAAATGCAGAAGAACAATTGTATTGTCTGACCTAATCTCTTGCTTATTGTGGAAATTGTTTTCCCTTTCTTTTGGCCTCTGGGGAATTATAGTCTTGGGGCCAGATGTATTGAAGAGATAATTGTAAGTGAAAAAAAGAGGATGCCTTTATATTAAAGTTCAATTCCTCCCAATATTGTTATGCAGATGGAACTTTCACTAAGCTGAAATCTCCAATCATTGCCTCATTTGAACTTCTTTGAAGCAGAAAAAAAATGGTGAACACAATAGTACATAAGAAATGTATTTCAGGTGGTAGCAACTGGTTTTAATAAAGTAAAAAAATATTTAATATGACTAAGTATACTGAGTTATGTACATTTTTCTGACATAAGGGCCTATTTTTGAAATTATGACAATAACCCTCTCTCACCACACGCACACAAACATACAAAGTTAATATTTGTAATCTGAGGATGTTCTGAGGTAAAAACATATATTTAGTCTACTTATTCTTTAGAGGAAAAGCGGTGGCATTTGAAGCTGCACGTGGTCTTCTTTTTGCATAAAAAACACAAAACTGCCTGTGCCATTTTGCGTCAAGGGCCGGTGCAGTGGCCTGCTTGACTTCCCACTCTTCAGGAACTGCCGGCAAACTAGGCCTTGTCAGATGGCTACAGAGCTTTCTCAAAGTGTCAGCTCCCCAAAATAGTCTTGTGACCAGACTACAGACACCAAACAAACAAAGGCACTCTGATCGTGTAAGTATCAGTCTGAGTGCTGGTGAAGCCTCCCTCCGTCCCCCGTATCGTGTTAATCAGTCTCCAGGGAGCGGGATCGGACACGACACACATCCTATTGGAGCAAAGTGTGGTGTCTCCCGCCTGCGAGCTGGACTTCGGTGCAGGTTGTGGTGGAAACGTTGATGTGCACCCTCTGTGTGGACAGCAAGGACAGAGTCACGGCGGCAGCAGATGTCATGTGGCGGAGATTATAAATAAAAGCGACCAGAGCAGGGGAGCACTGACGGGCCTTAGCGAGGCCGCTGTCAGGGTGGCAATGTTTTTTACTCGCTGGATAGTTTTTCAGCAAGACACGTGGCCAACCTCTTCTAACAATGACTGTGTCCTTGTTATTGGATTTGATGCCTGCTCTTGGTTGGGGGCCATATCATGGGCACTAGTAGAGAACAGCGTGTGGCGGTTGGCTTGCTGCAAGAAACATAGGTTGAGAGGATGAATTGAAATGAAAAAACAAATGAGTGTAAAGAGGTCAGAGAAGATCCAGCTCTGTGTGAAGTTTCGGTGTCTTCTCAATGACAGGTAAATTCAGTTATAAATCTGGACAGTAATGTCAAGACAGATACTTTATGCAAATCAAATTTGAAACATTTCTGAACGTCTTCTCCATTTACCCTAAACAAGTTCAAATAAAAAGACATATCAGATGGACTGAGGAATAAGCAAAAAAAATATTTATCACGGACGTTATCATTTAGTACAAATATTTTAGCCTACATAAAAGACACCTGAACCAGAAATGTGATGGCACTCTTTCCTGTCTTGCTGGGTTTGCTGCAGTCAGGCAAATTGCCTTGGCAATGCTGTTGACAGCCTTTTGAAGAGTGGAGTGATGAAAGGTGAATTAGGAGTGCTAATGAAGAACACACTCCCACTTGAGAAGGTAATTATCTTGGGTGTAATAGATGAGGGAAGATTAGGTGTGATTCTAGCCCCAGAGGAGTAGGCTATCACACAAGATTACACCTGAGATGTTTATGAAAAGAAAAAAGTCTTCAAAACGTGTTGACAGCAGTCTGCCACCTACAGGTCTCCATTCAGTCGATGTAGCCTAATGAATGCTATGAAAAATGGGTGCTATTGGCTGGTAACGTATTTCCAGTAGATAAACACTTCGTGTGATTAAACATTCAGAAGGGAGAAATCATTTCGGAGGGGGGAAAAAAGTGACAAATCCCTTTTTAGTTTTTGCTTAAAAATCAAACATGAAACATTAAAAATATTTAACAAAATTAAAATGTGATACAATATATATATATATATATATATATATATATATATATATATATATTAAGAGGATTGATAAAGTAATCGCCGGATAGAAGACATAGGGATTATGCCTCGGGTTACATGTGACGATAATCTCTCTATTAGCCTGTTAGCAGCTAGCAACACAGCACAACTTTCTCCTGCCCTCACCGGGCTATTATGAGTCTGAACATGGGATACTAATATCATTTATGAGCCTCACAGACACGAACGCGGATTCTTCGATGCAGACATTTATCTGACCAATGGTAAATTTAAATTCAGGATTAAGCGAACACTAATCCGATGTGATTAGATAGATGTGATTAGCATTTAACGTTAGCTGTTTATCCATTGTAGATACAGCACAGTGATAGCGAATTTAGCGATAAAGGTAAATATTTGACTAGTTAGGGTATTGCATTTATTGAAATAAATAATTTCATATTTCAGTAGGTTTATATGTTGTGTATATCTGTATGTATTTTGCCATAAGCTTTACAACTTGTTGGACAGTGACAGGGACGTCTGTTACTTCAGCCCACCCTAAAGATTCGTTTCATGTTATTAACAGGCTTCGATTTAAATAAGGTGTGAAATTTGTATTATGTACAGCCCAAGTGCTTTGTTTTTCATAACAATCTAACAGTTCAGCAATGAACGCAAGCAGTACTCATTGATTCTTGAGACCGGACAAAACATACCCCACATTTACTTCCCAGTAGTGTTTTTTTAAATGAAACAGAAATATATAGTGTATATATATATATATAAACGTTCTTAACATGTTCCATTTACTTTTTACTTTATTATTTTCACATGATATTCAGCATCGTTTTTGTATTATTTATATATGATTATAGTAATTATTAAAGTTTTGACTAAGGTTCTAATTTTTAATTTTAGTTCAGTAATTTTGTCATATACTTGTCATTTTCATTATTTTTATATATTTGTTTTGGTTTTTGAAACCAATTTTATATCAGTTTTTCATCTAATATTTCTATTTTTAATACTTTTAGTTAACAATAACAACACTGATATAATGACATATTAAACACACACACACCTGCCCTCAGATTATAGCTCAATACTTCACAATAAAAGTTTTATGGAGGAGGAGGTCAGTTAAAACTGCACTCTTTTATAAAATTTCACGTCCATGTCACTTTTTGTCAGATATTTATAAAAACCATTTATCCATTAAACTGTGTGTGTCTGTAGGACTCTGAGTGTGAGACTGGGTGACATTATCATCATGCCATCAGCGAAGGTGCTGAAGAGTGCCCAGTACATTGAATTGGGCAGTTACAAGTATTGGCCAGTTCTGGTGCCCAGAGGAATCCGCCTGTACACTTACGAGCAGGTGCCGGGATTCCTACGGGAAAATCCTTATATCACTGATGGCTACAGAGCCTATTTGACCTCTAGACTGTGCATTAAAAGGTAAGTGCAGGTTCAATGCAGAGTGTATTTTTTTTCCCAATAGCAAACATCAGAATGAACAAATATTTTAGGATATTAATTACTGTAGGTATAGTAATATAGGTGCATTGCTCAGCCAGTTGAGGGAATAACAAGATATTAGCTGGTATAATCTCACGTGTTTTGTAGCCTTTTTATTCTGTCCAATGAGACGGTAAACATCTGGAGTCATCTGTTGGGGTTCTTCTTGTTCTTCACACTGGGAGTTTATGACTTGTTGGCGGTGCTGCCTATGTTAGGAGCGTCCAGAGAGGACTATGTCATCTACTCCATAGGCCTCTTCTGCTTTCAGGTATGTCCGTGCTGCTTGCATCATGCCCTCACATTATTTGGCTTTGCGTTTAGGTAGACAATTGGAAACGAGGAAAAACTTAAGCAGTTCAGAAGTGTGTTTAATAGCCGCTGTAAGTAGTTAACACAGTAGCTAGTGGATATAAAGTGTTTGTTTTTGTTTTTTGGCATGACAACAAATAATCTTTAACCATGGTTGCTTGTTTGGATCAGCTCCATCTTTTTTAATAAAAAACTGATCTTAGATCAGCAAAAAGTATTCATATAATCCTTGGACTGTTGAAGGCCTTTGATATCAGGCTTTCCACATTCACAGTTGCCAGGGATTAGAGTTGAAATTTATGATTTTATCACCTAAACCCAGTCCTGTCTAATTCTAGATCTGTTATCGGTTGCTCTCGTGCCATCGGTTATAGACAGAAATGGCAGCTTCTCTCCTTGGCAGCCATTCTCTCAAACATCAGGATTAGGCAAAGTGCCTCTACCACCACCCTTTCATATTCTCTCATACAGACATAATTATAGCATCTTTGTTTGGCTTCATAGGTTCATCATATAAGGTTTAGCTTTTTTTTTATTGTATTGTGAAAACTTTGCATATGTGAATCAGCATATATGGCCTACACACACCTATCTGTATCTCAACACTTTGCGTTGTCTTTTCAGGTGTGCATGCTGTGTTCTGTTGGCTATCACCTGTTCTGCTGCCACCGTTCTGAAAAAAACAGCCGCCGCTGGATGGCACTGGATTATGGCGGGATCTCCATCGGAATCATAGGCTGTTATGTTCCAGGAGTGTTCTACGCGTTCTACTGTAATAACGTATGTGCATCTGCTTTCTTAGAGAGGGTGCTGCTACAGTCAAAAAAAAAAAAGGAATTAAAAAAAATTATGGAATCTTATTTCCACCATGAAATAAAGTTTTTTGTGGCTTTTAATCTAGCAAATCTAAAAAATTTTCTCAAAACTGTTTTTACAATTGAAACTTTCCTTCTCAGGATTGCATTTTATATTTCACAATTAATCCTTCGCCGGGAGTTTGATTGACAAGCGATCTGACCAATCATAACGCCGAATCTGCCATTTTGTCCGACAGACAAACCAGACAGGAGAGTAGATTAACGTCGGTAGACTTGAACTTGAAAAATGGTGTGCATTGACGTCTTTCCGTTGTTGAAACAAGATACCTTCTGATGTTTATTTCATGCTATAACCTGTAAAGAGGAAAAGATGATCGGAAAACACGCCGCTTGAACGGAGACGCTACAGCGATCTATCACAACACATTAAAGAGCCACAAAATGGTATTTATTGTTAGAATTTTTTTTTTTTTTTAAATAACAAAATTTGAAAGCTGACACAATTTCATACCAAAAGTAACCTGCTCTGTCTTGTCTGTTGGCGCGTTGTCAGTTTCCTCTTTGCTCCGCAGTATAATTTTCACTGCGTGAGAACATGTTGCGTGAGAGCACCATGGCTTGTCGGACGTAGCAACAGTAACTAAGGTGGATGGGTCTTTGCGAAGGTCAATTGCAAGTTATAAATTCTTAATTGTGAGTTTATGTCTCACAGTTTTGACTTTTTATATCACAATCTCAGGATTGCAAGAAAAGAAGTCAGAATTGTTAGATTAAAAAGTCTCAATTACCTTTTTAATGTTTAGGATGGGTCTTTGCGAAGGTCAATTGCAAGTTATAAATTCTTAATTGTGAGTTTACGTCTCACAGTTTTGACTTTTTATATCACAATCTCAGGATTGCAAGAAAAGAAGTCAGAATTGTTAGATTAAAAAGTCTCAATTACCTTTTTAATGTGTTTATTCAGTGGTGAATATAAGCTTTCATGCTTTTGTGTGATGTTTGAGTTGATCAAACATTTGATCAAGTCGTCAAGTCAAGACAAATTTCCATTTAGGAAATGTACTAAACTACCAAAGTATATTGGAACTAAACCATTCTGGCATAGGGGAGGTGGAGATGTGGGCAGTACTGGAGGTAAACGTCACAACTTCATCAGTGAAGTAATAAATGTTTATTAGTTTGATCCACTGCGTGCGATAGGCGGCTATGGCCAATGTGGACAGGGGTAGATTAATTAGGTGGCTTGAGGTGTATCGTCCCACAGTGGTCTCTAGCAGCAGATGGTTGGCCTGCTTTTGTTGTGGGCATATGTTACCTGTGCAACAGATACAGAGCAAGAGTTCACCTATTCCTGGGGAAAACAGTCTGGTGTGTGTGTGTGTGTGTGTGTGTGCTGTGAATACCACACGGAGAGGCTGTTTTTATGTGTTTAGTAAATCACCATTTCACTATATTTTCTATTTCGGTTGTAGTGCACTATCATTTTTTCATCAGCCGTAAAGGACAATTATGACAATTTACTCACCCTCATGTCATTCTAAACATGTATGAATTTCTCTTTTCTGAACATTTTTCTTGGAAAAAAAGGATATTTTAAAAACCAATTTTGGACCACATTGATTTTCACTGTATGGACAAAAACATTTTTCAAAATATCTACTTTTGTGTTCCACAGATGAAAGTTTGAAAGGACGTGGGTGAGTAAATGATGAAAGATTTTTCATTTTTGGGTGAACTATCCCTTTAAAAGCGAGGAATAGTATGAACATTTAATAGGAAAGTTAGAAGTGCACACTGAGAGCTGTCGCATCTTGACATTTCCCGTGAGATTACTGTAACACTGTGCTAGAGTATCTTTGATTATGTTGTACGATAGTTTATTCCTCCTTTGCTGTTAGTTTGCACAATGGATCCCCTGTGGAGCGGCTTTGTACTGCCGGTATAAAAACGACGAGGTGCCGCTTGGCGTGGAATCTTCTTTGTTCAAGAAGCTGGTGCATTTTTCTGAAAGCTTGGATCTTGGATATCCTGAGCAAGCTGCTTGCTCTCGTCCCCTCTACTCCCACTTGCTGTTTGCCGAGCACCAGCGCTTTTGGCCATGCTGCTCCACATGGTTCGCCCCACATATTGGAAGTTCTGGCTTATTGTGCCCCAGAATGCGGCAGAAATCTGCTCCAGCCCAAAGCAGATGGCGGTGTTCGTGGACCCACTCCGTCACTCCTGTTCCCCACCATATGACATTCACACGTGGGTGAGCCATCTCCACTCTCCCCCTGCCAAGTGTTTAGCTTTGCTTTTTGGATGACTACTCAATCAGCCAAGTGCCCCAAGAGAAAGAGGGACCGCTCTCTCCATTGCTTTTTCTTGCACCAGTTTTTTTTCCTCCTCCAGAACAAGTGCTTTTTTGTGTCTATGTTGTGCACATTAAGAGGACTTCCATGTGTTTGTGGTTCATGTAGTTTCATCTGGTTTGTGTAACTGTCTGCAGTACTGGCGGCAGGTGTACCTGGTAACCGTTCTGGCCATGATGTTGGCAGTGTTCTTTGCCCAGATCCACCCTCATTACTTGACCAAGAAGTGGCAGAAGCTTCGCTCTGTTATATTCTGTGCTGTGGCGGGATATGGCCTAATCCCCACCTTTCATTGGATCTGGCTCAGTGGGGGTTTCAGCTCAGACATAGTCCAGGTAAAAGGCATCCTCAAAATTGTTTAATAGATATTCTTAAGAAACATCAACCATATTAATAATGAGTATTGCCAGACACCTCCGCACACACACACATACACACACACACACACACACACACACACATATATATATATATATATATAATTTTTTTTTTTTTTTTTTTATAAATAACAGCTACTAATATATAATAATATAAGCAGTATAAGTATAATAATTATTACTACTATTATTATAAAATATATATTTACCAGACTTTTACCATTTATATGTATATAAATATATATTACATTTTACACACACACACACATATAATTAGAAGTTACAACATTATTATTATTATTACTGTTTTTTTTTATGTATATTTACCAGACATTTTTAACCATTTTTCCACAACTACTATGCATATATACTGTATATTGAGTGACTTATTTATTGATTGTTTCATGTTGGTATTGTTGTTGTTGTTGTTTTTTTTGGTAGGAATTTGTTCCCAGAGTGCTGATAATGTATGTACTTGCTGTAGCTGCTATCATCTTCTACATGTCCAAAGTTCCAGAGCGTTATTTCCCAGGTACTGGGAAATATAATATTTCTTACTCTTTCATCTTTATTTCTCAATTGGAGAGCTCAGTGTGGCATCCTGAGATGAAAGCAGGGTTGCATGTCACTTTTGTCAAATTTGAAACCGTGTCCAAAGAGAGAAGTTTTTTAGAGTGATGGACTAAACCAAGGGCCACACACACACCTGCCTTAATTAAATTGACTCACATTGCTGTGTGAGAGGACCAACCTCAGACAAGTTAATTAATGCTTTAATGCTCTTTTTGTCATCTCTAGGTCAGCTGAACTACTTGGGCTCCAGCCATCAGGTCTGGCACATATTGGTGGTGCTCATGTTCTACTGGTGGCATCAGTCTGCACTTTTCATAACCAATTATCGTCACTCTCACCCTTGCCCGGACCACCCTCTTCATTCCTAGAGTTATGGGATCGAGGGACACCACTGAGGACTTGGATAGCTTTTTTAATTCTTTAAGCTTAAACACATTGGATTTTTCTTGTCTATTTTGAAACTTTTATACATTTTGTAAACTGATGTTTCAGTTTAAATATAATTTAAAGGCACTTGATGAGGTAAGCAGTTAGGCTTTTAAAAGCACTTTTAAAAATCAAGGTGAGCACCATTTCACTGGGTCTGTGTGCATTTCTACATTTATAGAAATCTACTTGTTGGGTAACATGCAGGTTATGTGGGCAATAAATCTGTTACATACTAAGTTAAAAATTCAGTATTATATTATTATCTGTCTGTTCAATACTATTTTGGTGTTTTCTTTTTGTATTTGCACCTAAAATTCAATGATTCATAAGCTTACATTTCGATTTGTTGGGTTTGTGCGAACATTTTTTTTTTTTTTTTTTTTTCAAACGTACATTATATAATAGTTTAAATGAGACTTAAATTATATAATCTCATTTATAACATTGAATAAACCAAAGAGATTTGATGGGCTTGTTCAGTGAATTGTTCAGAGATTGGTGAAATAAACAAATGTCTTATAAGTGGAAAATATATTTTGTGGGTTGCTGCACAGCATTGCCATGTTGCAAATACACACATCAGTATTTTTTCTTTTGATAGATTTCTTTTGTTTACCATTTGTTTTTGCTTTGTTACTAACAATGGCAATTTAAAATTCCTTCCATGCAACTAATGCAATGAACACACCAGTCTGTATATTGCATTTCATCAGGTTGTAGTCTTAGTTGAGTTATCAAGTCAAAGTTAGGACTGTAATGTGAACTAGAGCTACATGTTTTCAGTTCATTTTCTGCCTTACAACAGTGAACTGTACAGCTGTACAACTGCATTTTTTTAAAACCGCACAATGTGTATTTTTAGTGCTTAATGGTATGATGTGCTGTTATTTTTGTGAGCTGTTACTGAATCATGATGCTGCATTAAGTAACACTATTGAAATTTTTTACCACATGTTGGTAATATGTTGGGATCTGTTCTTCAGTACAGATGAATAAACATTCACTTTGTCCTTTTCAACTGAAGTTTTAATGACAGTTCTTTTAATGACAATATCTGACAAAACGAGGACTAATGATCACCAAAAAAAACATTTTATTGCATTGTTAGAGCGTAGTATTACATAAGAAAAAAGGAACAAATCTTGCAACGTTTGAAACAAAAAGCAGCATTTTTTTGGTCTTGAATGTTCAAAGTGCAGATATTCAGTGAGTGTAAATGCATCTTCTAAATGGCCCTTTCATCAGTTAAATTGTGATACCCTTCATGACTAAAATTTAAATGTTTGCTTCAAACAAGTGACTGATATATAAATACGCAAAATTGTATTGAGCACATTTGTTAATTATTTTCCCTTTCTACAAGAGCTAATTGTTCATGATTGTAGGTTACTGGTAAATACATACAGACGTAGTGGAACACCTAATCATTGATAACATCAAAGATGTTTAGTTCAGGTTGGGGAATTATTTCTGTGTGTCATAATATTGTCTAATAAACTGCAAGTTTAACTTCTCTTGTGTGGTCGGTTTACTAAAGGGAACATTAAATCAAGTCCCTTTTCATGTATGTAGACATTGAAACATAAGGCTTTAAAACATTGAATGCATTTAAAAATGTAAAAATATGCATAAAATTGTCTATGCGAATGACATTAAAATGGAGAAGGCCTACACTCCATTCCATTGACACAAACGGGCTACAAACAGCTATTGTGCATTTGAGGTACTGTTAAGCAGGGTGGGGAATACCCAGATAAGGCTTTTTGGTGTTTCATGTTGGTAGATAGGAGTTGTACCAACTCAGTGGTCAACAATGGAGTACAAACTACAAAATGCCGTACTATATTGGTATTTTCCTCTTAATCCTATTAAAATGAAGGATTACACACACATCTCCAATGTGCTTTTTTAACTTTATTTTTTTTTTACTGAGCAGAGCGCTTATTGTATTGAAGCATAGAAGGCTTTCTAGCACGTAAAGGCTAAGGAATATGCTTCAAAATCTGAAAGCATCCACCAACCACAGGCTTAAGTCACCAAAAGGAAAAGAGGATTTAGCTGTCCAGTTAGGTATTAAAATACTTGAAAAACTACAAAAGTTGAATGTTATCTAGTTTAAAGGCCTATGTCCCAATGGGCTGCACATACACAGAGATCACAGAACAAAGCTGCCGTCTGTTAAAAGACATTTAAAAAGGCTGCTTGGGCTTTGCATAATGTAGTGATGTATGTGTGTGTGTGTGTGTGTGTCTATCATCTCTGCATGTGAGCCGGAAGACAAGATATTCACTGCTTTGAGGGGAAAGGTGCAGCTCCGAAAGGGTCGAGATCCTTTTGTGGGGTTTGCGGAGCTCCGCTTTCGACCACAAAAGGCTGCTTGGGCTTTGCATAATGTAGTGATGTATGTGTGTGTGTGTGTGTCTATCATCTCTGCATGTGAGCCGGAAGACAAGATATTCACTGCTTTGAGGGGAAAGGTGCAGCTCCGAAAGGGTCGAGATCCTTTTGTGGGGTTTGCGGAGCTCCGCTTTCGACCACTAGTTCTGTGAAAGGTACAGCTCCAAAGTCATCTATCTTATTTTCCTCAAACACGCCATGTAGGGAACTGGTTCTCGGCCTACCGTTGGTCGAATTGATCTCACTTTTGTTGTCTCCCAAGCTCTGGTGCTGGCCATGTCGACTGCCATCTTGTGGATGAAAAGGCTTGGCTCCAAACGGATCCAACAAGACCTCCTCCGAAGGCAACGCAGCTTCTTTTTCCATCACCTCGCCCAGGGAAATACTGATGTTCTCTTTGGAGTCAGACGTGCTGAGGAACTCATTGCTGCTCTGCGAGTCCCGTCTGCCCACTTTCTTGTGCCTTCGCACCCGTTCGGGGGTACGGAAACTGGGTTTGTTGCTCTTCCTGCCACCAGTGGGCGTGCCGTGGTGTCGCTTCCCATTCCCGCCACTGGCCTTTTGCTTGGTGCGCCTTTGCCGCGAGGAGAGTTTCTGAAGACTGCACTGCTTCTGCCTCTGTTGCTGGGGACTGTCTGCTTCGTCGAAAGGTGCTTGGCCAAAGATGTCCTCCTGATTCCGAGAATCCCTGTTCATTACGTGGCTAGGTTGGAAAGGCGAGAATCCGAATACATCCACGCTGTCAGGAGAAACGGGTGGCGTCTGGCCACTGGGTCCATCGCCACTCCTGCTGGACCTGGAGAGGTTTCTGTTGAAAGGAGCTTTGATGAATATGTCAGTCTCTTCCGCAGCGTTCTCCTGGCTAGCCTGCCTAAAAGGGGCTTGGGCAAAAATATCTGAGCTCTCTGGTGACACTCTGGCCTTACCACTGCCAACGAAAGGAACAGCACCAAACACATCCACAATGCTCGCGACAGGCATGGCTACACTTGGCGAATTGGGAGGAGTGATCACACTGGGTCCAGATTCAGCGTTCACTGTTCTAGGAGGAAAAAGTGCAGCCTTTTCCTTCGACAACCCAAGTTTTGCTTTCCTAGAGTCACAATCTGAGTCTGAGCTGTGTTTGTCCTCCTCTTCCTCAGAGTCCATGAGTAACGGCCTCTGACCCAGGTTCTCAGGTTCGGTGTCTTCACGTTCGCTGTTGAGACCTTCCTCCTCTTCGGCCTCTTCGTCTTCACTGCTTTTGGGAGAGGGTGGGTCCGACTCAAAATCACTGTCTGATTCCTCGCCTGCTTTCTGAGGCAGTGAACTAGTGGAGCTACTTTTCTTTGCAGGTTTGTGTTCTTTGACTGATTGCAGGGTTGTGTCTTGCGTGCTTGGAACAGTCACAGCAACACTGAGCTGCTCAACTGGATGCTCTGCTGTCAGCACACCAGCTCCTGCTAAATGAACACAGAAAGTTGTTGATGAATGTCTGATATACACAGCATGGGACGAGTGCCTTTCCCATAGAAACCGCACATACTTAAAATTATTCCACCCTTTTAGCAATAACAGCCACAACTCAGAGCTTTAAAAAGAAATCTAGGAATAGACGTACAAACCTACTACAGAAGGTTTAGTCCAAAAACAGACTCCAGAACTAATCAAAACATCCACAAATTATTTTTTTATAACATATGTGGTATATTAGAAAACTTGACATCCTTACCATTACAATCTTACAATATATTAAAAACATGAAAAAAATTGAAGAAAAAAAATTCTAAACTACAATAACCTCATCCAAAAAACTAAGAGGCATCATTATATAATAGTTAAAGCTATAATTATGGTTTTATTTTGGTTTTGTTTGTGTAATGATGCTTCTTAACCTTTGTAAATTAAGTAATTTTATTTTACAATTACACATTTTTAAGACAAAGCAAATTTCTATTAATTTGAGTATTGGCAGACATAGCAGAGATGAACAACTGTATTATATTTGATCAAAAATCTGTACTTTTCCTGAAAAGTCTCACCTGACTGAGTGCTTGAAAGAAACATTTTTAACCTCAGGCAAGATTTTGGAAATTGTAAAAAATTTATTTTCATTGTCAAAAAAAACTTGTGAGATACACTATTTATTATTTGCTTCTCCTGTAATTTAAACTAGTATATCTTGCTACAGCCTATCACAATATTTGTCAACATGTATAATTATTGAGGTATTTGTCTAATTTCAAAAGACTGAAATTCTCAACATGGCTAGGCATTGCCATCCTCCCCCTGCTGAGCTGCGGATCTGTTATCGACAGATCCATCCAAACTGGCAGAGCGAGACACACGATTAGCCAAACCCGGTTCTATGAATATGAAGAAGTTCAAAAATATATAAATAAAAAAAGTTAAATAACAACTACTTCTACTACAATGATTATAGTCATAAGACAGGCAAGAACAGCACAGGAGGAAAA
The DNA here is from genome assembly GCF_001515645.1 of Sinocyclocheilus grahami. NCBI lineage: Eukaryota > Metazoa > Chordata > Actinopteri > Cypriniformes > Cyprinidae > Sinocyclocheilus > Sinocyclocheilus grahami. The sequence goes on along the minus strand of NW_015506340.1, from coordinate 277,983 downwards.
AAACTGGTGCTTTTTTCAAAGAAATATGAAGCTTAGTGGAAACAATATACGAGCAGACTGTTTAGACTGTCTGGATTACAACACATCTAATCACGCCTACCTCCTGGAATACAACAATCCACAGCGCAGCATAATGGAACATCCTTAATCATATAAGAAGATCGCAACCAGAAGACAACATTTATTGAGTGTTCTTTTCCAGGCCCATCCGATTACACGCTGATCACGGCTTTAGTAAAAACAGCCATAGCATGTGGATGTCCAGACCTCTTCCTGATTTGCTTGAATAGGGAACATAATGGAAAAGTCATATTGCTCTGAAAGCTACACATCCTTCCAGTGGTTTACCCAGACCTCCCTTCCCCAGCTCAGCAGATGCTAAACTGATTGTCTTTTCGGTCATCACAATATATGCAAGTGATTTACGATCACAGCCGGGATATGCTTCAATAGCTTATTGTCTCTTACCTCATTACGTCCAAGTGCCTCTGTTCTACATGCAACTTTACCAGGTAAACAGAATATTTGAATGGAGTTCATAATGAGAGATTATGCTTATTCTATAGTTTAGGAGCCATTTTATTATGCTTCCCCCTCCAAAGACCAGTTACCTACTTTATCAAGGTTTAACAAAATGATTAAGCAAACAACCAACAGGACAGCCACAAAGCATAATTGGTCCTCGTACATAATCATATACTTAGCATCAGTGTTGGGCAGTAACGCGTAATTTGATTCCTTTTTTAGTAACTGAGTAATTTAACGCGTTATAATTTTCAAAATAGTAATTGGAGTACAGTTACAAGCCGAGGTCTCTATACGTTACTGCCGCATTACATTGCTGACAGAGTACAGTGTTTTATAATCTAGAGATTGTAAAAAAGATGTAGCACACGCACTGTCGAGTCAAGTGCCAATGGATTAGAGACCTGCTCCCGCGAAAACCCACGCAACAGAGCGCGGCGCGGGACAAGATGGGCGAGTGCTGGTGCGAGCGGGTATACATATACACTGAACAAAATTATAAACGCAACGCTTTTGCCCCCATTTTTCATGAGCTGAACTCAAAGATCTAAGACTTTTTCTATGTACACAAAAGGCCTATTTCTCTCAAATATTGTTCACAAATCTGTCTAAATCTGTGTTAGTGAGCACTTCTCCTTTGCCGAGATAATCCATCCACCTCACAGGTGTGGCATAAGTGCTCACTAACACAGATTTAGACAGATTTGTGAACAATATTTGAGAGAAATAGGCCTTTTGTGTACATAGAAAAAGTCTTAGATCTTTGAGTTCAGCTCATGAAAAATGGGGGCAAAAACAAAAGTGTTGCGTTTATAATTTTGTTCAGTGTATATATTATTATATATTTTATTCTCCCGCAATGATTCACGGGACTCCCGCAAAATAGAAAATAAATTGTTATTCATCTATTGCACAAAAGCAACATGAACCAATATAAAATATAAACGATTATGCATATGCAGAGTTTCTATTTAGGCTATAACACGTGTTTGCAGCATTGTGCAATGCAGTGCTGAAATCTGCGTGCTCACGAATCCTCTCATTATAACACACGAATTGTAGATATTATGAAAAATTCATTATGCATATATTTATTGTGTTATAACAGAGATTTGTGAGATTGCGATGAACTGAGATGTTTTTGAGATTATAAATGCAGCGCTCTTTGCTGGCATTCTGCCATGCCAAACCAAGCACGCAGCAGCTGCTTGCTTTAGTTAAAAATAAATGTTCTGTGAATGCTGATGCTTTAATGACAAATATTTATCAGGAGCATGTATGCTGGGATTTCATAAATTTCATGGAGAAAAAAGTAACGTAACTAGTAATGTAACTAATTACTTTTGAAATAAAGTAATCAGAACAGTAACGTGATTACTTTTAAAAGGAGTAATCAGTAATTTGATTACTCTGAGTAATTTTCAGAGTAACTTGCCCAACACTGCTTAGCATATACTAGATTTGAGGATGTTTAAAGAGTCACATTCAAATCAAAAGAGGTACTCCAATAGTAACCCATTCAAACATTGTCAGATCTAAAAAAAGTACATGCAAAAGATTAATTATGTAAAGTAAAAACCTTATGCTACTTTCCAAGAGATTTTACATTACATTACATAAATGCTAACATTAAATCTACATTTAATGTAAATTATAAGTTGAAATAAAACCTCAGGCTGACTGGATGTTTACACTAATATTCAAAAAAAAAAAAAGTTCAGTGACAAAGGTGGCATGTTTAAGCCACTTCATTTAACAGATGTGAGGAGCAACACATATACATATATATATAATTTTTTTTATGAACATGGTGTTAACATTATGCTTTTCCAAAATCAAAAATTAAATAGATCAATGTTATACATGTTTAGAATAAACTGTTAGACAAAGACAGCCATCCTATTATTTGAAAGGAGGATCATCTTGCTCTTGTGGCATAAAGGTGGAAGACATCAGAACTTCTTTTTCTCAAAGCATTAGTCAAATGTGAGCTTCTATAACAAAAATCAACAAATATAACACCGCTTTAAAATAAGCTTTATTTATAATTAGCATTGTATAAAGAAACATTCAGTTATACATTATGATACATGAGTATTTACATCAGTTTGTCAATTGGAGACTGAACATTAACAGCTTATGCAACTGATGCTGTATGTATGCATGTACAGATGAGAAGTCACTGAGGAATGGAGGAGCTATGAACTTCTGTCATCTATAGGAACATATGCAACATAACAAACAGTGTGTTACATAGCTAAGACTCCTGTACCATGATCTCTGTGGCAACAGAATGCTTGAAATTAAAGCTGTTATAGGAGAAACTGTTACCTGTGCAATTTTAGTATTAGCGTCAACAAAACTAAGAAAAAACAAAGAAAGACTAAAAACAAAAGGAACCTATAACTCCAATTTATACGCAAGTAGATTTAGTCATTCTCAACTGTTCTGCTTACACTTGCACAATAGTTCACAATATGGCTCAAAAGACTTTTAATACAAGTTGTGAGTTCACAAGTCTGTCAGTTTTAACTGTCCACCAATATCCCACTCAGTCAAGATATCTCTGAAACTGGCTGTCTTTATCTAATAAAGAATGGTAACAAAAACATTAAACTTTAAAAAGAAAACACATAAAATGTTATCAGACATGTTCTGAAAAAGCAAAGTAACTTGAGTGGGTGATGAGATGAATGCGTAAATAAAATTAGGAATCCAGAACATGGATTCGCTAAACATTACGGTCAACTTACTTTTGGGAAAATAAAAGTTCAGTAAACATTATGGCAAGCCCTTATGTAAACTATCACTAAATGCACTGAGCAAGTACCTCTAAATACATGCACTGACAATGAATCCATGTGACATTTTCCATTAATTAAGGCTCAATGCTGCCATTATGAGTGAGACAGCAACAAATTATGTGATCTGTCTGTGGTGTGATAACCAGTGTTAACATGTAAAAAGGCTCATACATTCTTAGACATAGCGTTTTTTTTTTATGGAAAGCATCATGTGTGACCAGAAAAGTGTTACGGCATAGGCTACATAATAATAAAACAAATTATGCAAAAGAAAGAAAAAAAAGGGCTGCCAACTCTTAGTTGCTTCTGTAGATGCAACAGTTTCTGATTATTCGGCTAACCTCACTCCAAGTTAACCTGCCAATGTTCCCTAAATTGGCAACTTAAAGTATCTTCACAGTAAATTACAGAAAGGAAAAACAAGTCTCAATGAGGAATTTTAAGCCAACTAACACTGGAGGAGAGAGACTTGTGTTCAACTACATGAAATATTGGCATGTTTACAAGTAAATAAAGTGAATATGAGGATCGCTGGAAATTTTCTATGGTTTGAGGTCTATAGAAATTGTACCTGAGAACTTCTGGCACTCACTTGTTTCTGTCAAACAATTTGCTATCAAGCACAAAATGTAGCTAATAACTGATCTGAAGAAAAGAAAACAAATCTAGTAAGTGGAAAATTAGGTTGCTCAAGAATCTGAAAATCTATTCTATCATGCCAACCTGATGCCTTTGACAAAAAATGTAAATGCCAAAATAATAGAAAAAAAGAAAGAAAATTCCCTTAAACTTGTACATTTTCTTTTCCTAACTAAAGGGAAAACACCTTTTCTGTTCTGCTTAGAATAAACATGTTAAAATAAAAATGTTAGCCCTGAGAAAAAAAATCTAAACTGACAAATCGAGTACAATGCACTTATACATAACGCAGTGAAACTGCACCACTATATGAGTTACTTCAAACTATTTGATTAAAACTAAACCTATTAAAATGTTTAAAAATGCAGATGTGAAAAGAGCAAAGCATAATTTACAACAATAATATAGCAAGTGCAAAGACAAACAAAAGTTGAAGCAAAAAATAATAACAGTAGGAAAAAAAAAAATCAAGGCACCAGCAACAAGCATGGAGGTGATATAAAGCTGTGGTTTTACAAGTATAAATCCCTAGAATAAAAAAAACAAAACACTAAAAACAACATATGCAAGTGTATATTTCTTATCGCTTATAGTTCCAAATGATACATACACATTCATTTATAATCTGCAAATTCTCCCTATTTTTATGCTTGCATATTACTATTTCCTATTTCCAGCCTGTTTGGGGGGGTTTATATATATAATATCTAAATACCAGATATATAGTGTTTTATCACATTTTTATCTTGTCTACACCTAATGATCAGTGAGAAATAAAAACAAAAGTTTTTCTAAGACATACAGAGTTTGTTTAAATAATGACAAGATTGTAACTGTCTAAAAAATGTATGCATTTAAAGTGGTTAAAGGAATAAATGGTAACATTGATTTTGTTTGTCTCCCGTCTCCAGATGTGACTAATATGTGGTGTAGAGGGGCCACATCCAGCAAGCAGAGAGACAGAAAGAGGTTGGGAAGAGCAGGAATAGGGGAGCACAGATATGAGGAGAGAGGAGGACGGTAAACAGGGAACTTTGGTGAGGGTCCTTTGAGAGCCGGCTGCTAGAACTTGCCTGCGTTGGCCAGGAACGGCACAGAGCCAAATGGATCCTCAGGGAGTGAGGGCTGCAGTACCGGCTGCTGTCTGTCTATGCTGCTGGCCTCCATGCTGCGAGATCGCTCTACCGGCTTTTCTGTGGGGAACAAGGGTGACAGACACATAGAAAATGTTAGTGTAGGAATAAATCAGGATGTGAATGCCCTCTGCTGGAGAGGGTGTAGAATAGAATACTAGAAGATGATGTAATTCTAAAACAGACTCAGAACACACAGACACAAAAACAAATAGAGACACTTGCTTGCTCTTAGAAGGTCGAACTCTCGATCGAGAAGCTCCTCTTCTGTGAGTTTGGAGAAATTGTCTTCTCCAAATGGGTTCCAACCAGACATATCAGGAGGGTTATTGACAGTCTGGGGAGGAGGGCTGATAACATCCATAGTGGACACTGGGTTCCTACAACAACAGAAAAAAGAAAAGAGTTACACGTTAATGAGTCAATATATACACAGCACTTTTCACTTTTGTTGACTTGTTGATTGTATAACAAAGTTTCTGTGTGTGTGTAATCTGCAAATTCTCTCTATTTTTATGCTTTCATATTAAATTCAAAAGTGACGTGACATGTGGCCAAGTATGGTGACCCATACTCAGAATTAGTGCTCTGCATTTACCCATCCAAAGTGCACACACACAGCAGTGAACACACACACACACTGTGAACACGCACCCGGAGCAGCCTTGCTCAAGGGCACCTCAGTCGTGGTATTGAAGGTGGAAGAGAGTGCTGTACATTCACTCCCCCCACTTACAATCCCTGCCGGTACGAGACTCGAACCCCGCAACCTTTGGGTTACGAGTCCGACTCTCTAACCATTAGGCCACGACTTCCCCCAAGTGACAGTAATAGACATTCATAAACGTTACTAAGAATTCTGTTTCAAATAAATGCTGTTCTTTTTCAGAATCATGAAAAAAATGCATCATGGTTTCTACAAAAACATTGACCACAACTGTTTTCAACATTGATCATAATAACATTTGTGAAGGATCATATGACACTGAAGACTGAAGTAATGGCTGAAGTAAAATTCACTTTGCCATCACAGGGATAAATAACATTTTAAAGTATATTAAAATACAAGAGTTACTTTTATTTATTAAGTGTAATATTATTTCACAATATTACTGTTTTATTGATCAAATTAATGCATCCTGGGTGAGCATAATCCATAAAAAAAAAATCATTAATTACCTCAAATACTGTGAAATTCGATGATAGCAGTCAATTTTCACTCAGTGTGACAGGCTGGCTATAGAGATGTACATCAGTAATAATGTTCAAGATGCTTGCCTGATGTTAGCAAAGGGGGTGTCTACTGGAGAAGGTCCGGCAGGGTTATAGGAGCCCAGTGGGATCTGGAACTCCAGAGGGGGCACCTGTTGGACTGGAGCACATTGCTGCTGCTGCTGCTGAACAAAGGCCTGCTGGTACTGATGCATCTGTAAGGAGACAAGCAAATAAACTCAATTTAGTAAACTGTGGCCATATTTCCATAGGCAGGTTTAAACCGTGCCTACTGCGGTGTGCTAATGCTCATCTATCTTCAGATCTTCACTTTGACAACATAATGGTGCTACTTTCATGTCTCTTGTATCACACAGCAGCATCCATTGTGTTGCTAGGCTAAATGTTTGATGCATTATATGATGCAATGGATTTACAATAAACTGCAAGTAACTCGAAACAATATTTCACTTCCATGTCCATTATTATTTGGCGAGCAGCTGTGTAATAAGCAGGATATAATATCCAATACTGCATATTATTAAACCCTTTAGGGAAACACAAGACCTGGTCATCCTGGGTATTTTGTGATAATGACTAAATAGATGGCTGTGCATAATCCCTTACTTAACTTTTGCTTAACACAGAGAAAAGTGTGCTTTTTCTATACAAAATGGCCATGAGGACACAGGGAGATTGAAAGAGACAAAGACAGAAAGCGCGCCACAGAGGCCTTCGAATTTCCCCACAGTGTAATTGCCTCATATGCTATGATTTAACAGAAAATCGGTCGATTTCACCACCCCATTCAATCCCCTGATGGTTTTGCATGGAGCAGATTGCATCTGAAATTAAACAGATGGTAACCATTCGGTGGAAAATGAGCTAAAAATTGCTCCGCCTTAACATTATGTATTTAGCAAAAGTCAGTTAGCAACATTTCCTGTTTTAGTGTAAATACAATTCAAAGGAATTATTAACAGATACGATTGGGCGACATTCACTTGGATGGAGAAACAGTTTGGCACAGAAGACTGCTTCAGTTAGTGGGGCCAAATGAATATTTAAGGCAAAGACATCTAATTTCAGAATTCCAACAAAAATTATTAATTAAATACCATAAACAACATAACCTACTGACATACACATACTGGCTAAATTTACAACTAAAGCAGCACCATCATCCACTCCTTCACAACATTCATTTATAAATCTCTCCTATATTATAACTGCAACTATTTAAAATCTGGCAAACTTCCTCTTTAAAAAGTAAACACATAGCCCTGCCATTAATGTTCCAGGTGTGGTGAGGTGTCTCACCAAGGCAGTGTAGTGAGCCTGCTGTTGCTGCTGGGATTGATATATGGGCTGCTGCATCATCATCTGCTGCTGAAGCATATGCTGTTGCTGCATCTGAAGGCTCTGTTGCATGGCCTGATGATACTGTGAAAAGAGAGAGATGTCAGTGGACAAACTGTTGTAATGAGTGTGGGGGATAAATTTATGCTTCTTAATAGGTTTAGTAACAGCAGATTATACCAGTTTATACCGTGAAGTAAAACAGTGTTTTATACCATCGCATAACAACGTACGTTTAGAATTCAGGGCACCAGACTTGAACTCTAGACAACAAGACATTAAACATGTTGTTTACACAGAAGTTGGTGGTTCTGTCATGAACTGTAGTGTTTTTTTATCACTCTTTGCTAGTGGAATGAGCACTGGCCTGACAGACAGTGACTCAACATCATTTTTTTTTTTTTATTGGCGCACCAAACAAGTAAATCTTTCATCACAGCATTTTGCAGGGAAAAAGAATGTATTGTTTAATTTGATAATTAAAGGGGTAATTCACCACTGACAAGATGGGCTGTTAATAAAACTTGTCTGTCTAGTAAAAATATGAAAAAAAATTCAGAACATTGAAAATCAGTGCTACATGAATAGAGAAAACAGGAAAAGGGCTGTGGTGTTCCCTAAATATTGCTTGTAATTTGAGTTGTCCATTTTTCGAAAATTCTAAATTCATGTGAACAATTCATCCATGCTCATTTTTTCAATTTTTATTAACTCATAATTCTTAATCTAAATGACATAACTTGACGTTCCAGTGAAACAACAGACTTCTCTGTGGTGCCGGACTTCTCCAATAATTTAATCAGCTTAAACTCTGTTGCTTTCTTACTATCAACTGCAAGCTTGCATTCAGATCTGCCATATCTGATCAACAACCAATGGACAGCAAACAAATCCCCACCCTACATTTTTTTTTTCTTTTTAGATAATCTATTTCACTAAATTGTATGTCACAGAAGAAGAGCACTGTACGATTAACCAGAGAACCAGCAGCTGTGCATTAATAGTGAAATTAAAAGCACAGAGCGCCACCTGTGTGTGTGTAGAGCAGAGCTGCAATGCCACCAGACAATACTGGCAAATGAATAATTGTGGATTTACAAATTACATTATAGTATTCTAATATAGTATATTTCTAAATGTAATACCTACAAATTAGTAAGTCACTCCTTAAAACAAAATAAAAAAATAATATAACAATATAATTTATATGATAATATAATATTTATTACATGTTGTTGAAGATTTGTATAGGCACCTAAAAATGCTGAATGTAAACAGTTCGGCCATATTCTAGGTTATTTATTATACTTAATGTAGTCATGTGCTCATCAACAGACGACAATGATCAATCCAAACAAGAACCAACTGACTGTCACAACGGATCATGCTCTAACACACACACAAAACTATTTATGCCACTGGGATTTTCCACAACTACTTAAGTGAGTCATATAAAAATACACTATATGCATCTGCAGCAGATTTAATAAACCCTTGAAACTGCACTTTTGCCTAAATACAGTAATTTTTAAAGACCTGTAATAAATTAGTTTAAACTTAAGGTCCAAAAGACCTGAAAGCTGCTTCACATTGGTCTAGACCTCCTGAGCCACTAATTACCTGTTGCAGGTACTGTAGCTGCTGTGCAGTGACTTGCTGTTGATGGTGTATATTGTGCTGCTGCTGCTGTTGTTGTTGTTGATGATGTAGCTGTTGCAGTCGAAGGTCTCCAGGCTGCAGCTGCTGTAACACCCGGTTCTGTTGACTGCTGCTTGGCATCTGTGCAGCTGACTGCTGCCCGTTTCCAGAAGCTAAGATAAACACACATATACAGTCAAAGCTACTGTCTCCAAATGGGGGGAAAAAAAGAACACAGACCCTATTTGAGACCCCGGACCACAAAACCAGTCATAATAGTGATTTTTTTTTTAAATTGAGGTTTATACATCATCTGAAAGCTGAATAAATAAGTTTTCCATTGATGTACGATAGGACAATATTTGGCCGAGATACAACTATTTGAAAATCTGGAATCTGAGTGTGCAAAAATAAAAAAATTAAAACGGAGAAAATCGCCTTTAAAGTTGTCCAAATGAAGTTTTAGCAATGCATATTTACTAATCAAAAATGAAGTTTTGATATATTTACGGTAGGAAATGTACAAAATATCTTCATGGAACATGATCTTTACTTAATATCCTAATGATTTTTGGCATAAAAGAAAAATCGATCATTTTGACCCATAAAATGTTTTTTTGGCTATTGCTAAGGATACGTTCACACTTGTCATGTTTGGTTCGATTAAAACGAACCCTGGTGCGATTGCTCTGTTTGTGCGGTTCATTTGAGCATGTGTGAACGCTGCTATCCAAACCCTGGTGCGCACCAAACAAGCGGGGGTCTCGGTCCACTTCCAAACAAACTCTGGTGCGGTTCGAATGATATATGAACGCAACACGGATCAAATACTTCTAAAAGAACCAAAAACAGAAAGTAATGACAAGATGCGACGCTATGCGACATGATTTGATGACGCGGTGTAACCAAAACAAAAGAAGAAGAGGGCAAACGTGGAGCAACGATGAGGTAAAGTGCCTTTTATGAGCTCCTTGTGAGTTTGCAGGTGGTGAAAATTTTATTTTATGTACACGCAAGAATGAGTGCACTTAGTCCAGCAGATGGCATTAGGTGTTTTCGACTTAAAGCAGCGCTGAGCAGACCATGTGATATATACGTCATTCAAGCCGACCAATCAGGTTGTGAACTTATCACTATGCCTTTAGGTTCAGTGTCTTTAGGTTCGCTGTCAAAAATGCCAATGTGAACGCTAAGCGGACCAGGACCAAATGTATAATTTTCCTTTTTGGTCCGGACCAAAAGACCCAAACGAACCGAACTACAAGTGTGAACACACCCTTAAAATATATCCAAGCGACTTAAGACTGGGTTTGTGGTCCAGGGTCACATTTAAGAAAACGTGGATTATATTGCTCACCTTTCTGGCCGTTGCTATCCGTACCCGAGGATCCAGTCATTTTCACAGGAGTTACAGAGCTGGACAAAGGTAAAACATTACTATTTGCAGCTTTGGGTCTTTGCCTGGGTGCGATTGATGTTTCTGTTGGTCCAATTGAATCTGTTATTCTAATGATAAAAGAAATAAGGTGAAAACAGGCTACTTAAATGGTTAGTTGGATTCAAACAACATGAACATCACACACAAAGCTCTAAAATGTTACCTGGCTTTTGTCAGGCTCTTTTTAGCAGCAATATCACTAGCAGTAAGGGGCTCTGGCAACGAGGTGGGAAGGGGAGAGTTCTGTGTGGCAAAATTCAAACACTCGTTAATTATTCATAATTCTGAATCATATGAAACTTTAAATTCAATTAAATTATGTGAGGTAACTTACAAAGAGATTTGGCACTGGACACTCCTTTCCAGCTAACCGAAAGGCAAAGTAAGAAACTTGATAGATGTCAGGTCTCTTTTCTTGATCAGGCTCCAACATGTATCCTGTGACAAAGAAAAAAAAAAACAGTTATCAGATGAGTTAAGGGTGTTCAACCTGAGTGTGCTTTTAGGAGAAGCTCACCCCCCCCAAAAAAAATCAAGTCATTCATATCAAATAGAAAACATTGCACAAATCACTTTTAATACATGCCAATTGTGCAGTACCGCTATACAACCAGAGGGTAGAGCTATTGTCTAACTTAATATCAAAACTCCAACACAGCCCTTGTGTACACACTCATATTACACAATCTTCCAATAATTCCAAATCTCTTGTGAATATCTGAAAGCTGCTTACTGACTAAACCGTGCAACCTGGAGGAGAATTTTGAACTGTCCGGAACAGCAAAGGTTCCGTCACATATGGCAACTTGACTCTCCCCAAATGGAAGTGTGAAGAAACACAGCTTGTACAACAAGCATCCAAGTGCCTGGGAAAGAGAGAGAAAAAAAGAAACTAATTCCACACAAAAACATTCAACACATCAGGATTCATTGCTCTAATAAGCAAATACTGCACTGACCATGACAACGCTTATAAAGGCTGACAGCAGCAGTTGCATAAGATGAATTCTGAGAATTCTTTCTATTTTCAGATGGAGCAAATGGGCAGGAAGTATTGTCTTACATTTCCTCGTCCTACCCAAGCAAGTTCTGACACGCTGACCATGAACTTCAACCATTTGCACTGGTGAAATTTATCACAATGAGACCTTTCCAATGAAGGACTATCATGGAACTGTGGGTGGACAGTTTCTTTTCTGTACAGCATTTGTTTGGAAGAAAGAGCTGTGAAATGAGGCTAAGCGACCTTTTCACAGCATGATAAAGTTAAAGAGGAAGTTTGCCTTCATGAGGCCCTCATTTCTGTCTTTACAACACTGACAGAAATCAGGAAGTTCTTTTCTTTAATGCTTTCCATCAGGCCCACATGCACATAACACTGCTCCCCAACTCTAGTAAACATGTCTGAAATGTGACTGATTGCATCTTGTTACAGTATAACTTAAAAAACAAAATCTACTATTTTCTACACCACGCACCCTGATGCATGCCTCGATTTTTCATGACACAAAGCAAAATATCAATAAAAGCATCAACTTTGAAACAAAGCCCGGATTTCAAGGATGGCTGTAAAGCACACCCCCAAGAGCCCTCATTTATGGAGGAAACCGGTTTTGCATCTGTGTCTGCTGTGCCAGTCTGACCAAACCAGCTCTCCAGCTTGTGTAATGTGCTGGAGAATAGAGGGACATAAAAGAGAATGAGTGGGTGGAGATGAGGAAGAGAGAGACTGGGGAGAATGTGTGTCTGTGTGTTTGTATGTTTGTGTTCAGTGCCTACCCAGATATCAGCCTTTGTGGTGATGGCTTTCCCTTGGTACAAGTTAATCATCTCTGGGGCACGGTATGACAGAGTCGTGTACCTGGCAGAGAAGAATGAAAATAATCTAAGGTTTTAAAGACTTAACTTTCTGGCACCAGAACTAGTAATAAGAAATTACATAATCTAGACAAGCTTAAAACATTTAGTAAATTCCTCAAGATTACATGCACAAAAAGTACATTTGAAGCACCAATGAGCTTCGCAAAACACAGCAAATCCACCCACTGCTCTGGGGCAACACCCATTTTCTGTTATTTTGTCCACTACAATATGAACAAGTGTGACACTCTCTAGAACTGCAATGCATAGCATTCTATCACAAACACAAACACACACACACACACACTACTAAGTCTGGATCAGGAATTGTTTTTTGAAAGAATTTAATACGGTTTAGCAAGGACACATTAAATTGGTTAAAAGTGACAGTAAAGACATTTCCAATGTTAAAATTTTTTTTTTTTTTTTATAAATGCTGTTCTTTTAAACGCTGTATTTATTAAAGAATCTAGAAAAAAGTATCACGGTTTTCATGAAAATATTAAGCAGTACTAACTATTTCAACATTGATAAGAAATGTTTATTGAGCACCAAATCAGCACATTAGAATGATTTCTTAAGGATCATGTGACACTGAAGAATGGAAATTAAACTTAGCCATCACAGGAATAAATTACTTTTGAAATTATATTAAATGTATTAAGTAATCCAGAGAGAGATGTAATAGTAAGTAGTAAAAGTGCTTGACATTTTCCCAAACTATACAATCAGTGTAGGTAAAACACACAAACACACACAACACAAAAATTCTACAAAAAAAAATAAATTCCCACTGTATTACAGAACTCCACGCTGTTCTGTAGAAATTCTTACTTCTTGATCTCATCCTCCACCACTGCTATTCCATCTTTATGTGGAAGCAGAACTTTATGTGTGGCACTTCCAAAGTCACACAAGACGTAGTTTCCCTGGTCATTTAGGAGGATGTTTTCTACCTGTCAAAACACACACACAAGTTGGTGATCTCTGTTAATAGGTACAACCACTATAATTTCCAACAGTCAAGTGACAGAGGCAGGAGAGGAAGAAGGAAATTTAATGAAGTACTTTATATAAACATATTATACAATTATTATATTATACACAGGCATTTTTAAAAGGCACAAACTTGATATTTACACCACTCAAATGTTTACATTAAAAGACAGTCTGCACTCTTTATAAGTGACAATGTGTAAAATACATCAATTGCTTTTAGACTTTTAAATGTCACAAATGTAACCCATGGGATTAAATGGGTTAATGCATAAATACACAAAAAGAGGAAGTAAACCGGTAGCAACTAGTCAATTTGGAATATCTCTTGAGTAAGAATTTACAGAACATACATGCTTCTTGAAGTGAAGACGACAATAATGAGATCCTGCACATTATATTTGTGTCAACATGGTTATACTGCAAAAGAATATTCAAACAAAATTTTCCACAAAAATCGTATGTCTTCAGAAGACTTGAACTGACTATTACAGTACATTAACAATTTTTTTGGTTCTTTACAACCAGTGGGTCCTCATCACCTCATCAACAACCCTGCATGTGGAAATCCCTCTATGACAAATGAGTAAACACATTTCTTCCACTTCAGTGTTCAATAATTTCCCAATTATTTTAGACTGTGGCTGGTTTTGACTTGTGGGAAAAAGTGTTCGTTTGAATGGCATCACTGGCCTGTTCCCACACTTTTCTGCCAAAAGGGCGGCCTTGCTTCTTTCAAGCACTGCTGTTTTTCACAGACACTGCATTGCATGCCTGTCTTTGCCTGTGTTGCGCTAATGCTTTCCATTAATAATGTTTGTGAGCAGAGTAATTCGTTTGGGAGATCATGTCTAGTATCACTGTGTTGAGCTGGAACGCTCAGCACATGGTTCCCTAAACTGACAAGGAGTGTCCTCAATTTACCCCTTTCAGCTAGGCAAATACAGTCAGACAAAAGAAAATGAGTGATCAGCCAGAGTGCTTTATACTTGCTCTCCAAAATGTATAAAATCCCACAGACGAAAACGCCAGACATGTCTGTACTTGTGCCTACAACTTCACACCTTTAAGTGAACCATTTAAATGGTTGGGAATGAACTGCATTTGCATTATATTGCTTAGAAATATCTTGTAGTTGTCTTGCTAAAGCATTTTCTGTACTGTACCTTTAGGTCTCTGTGAATGATTGAAGTTTTACACTGGTGGAGTCTAGCAACAGCTTCACATGCGTCACAGAATATGTTGAGCACCTCCGCTTCTGTGAATCCTATATGCAGCCGTTGATTCATCTGCTTCACCACCTGACCAGCTAGATGGCAACACATTAATTCAGTCAACAAAAAAAAAACAAGATCAGATTAGGGATATCATATGAGATTGGAGGGAAAAGGAAAACCAAGGGTTTATGATAATCCATTTAATCCAGTTTAATTGTTTAATGTTACTTTAGTGTTATTTATATACTAGTATACATTTATTATTATTTTGAATAAGCTTCAAAATGTATTAATATTTTGAATGAGCAATAAAGCTTACAAAAAAAAAAAGTTGATATTTTTAGTTTTTTGAACAATAGCAACAGATTGATCAGTTGGCTGCAGAAACCAGAAAAATGTCAAGGCCTCAATGCAATGTACTAGTAAAACTTCAAACCGAGTACTGGCTCTTAATCAGAAATACTGTAAATTCAGGATGTTCGGTTCTGTTAACAGTTCTTTAAAACACTTGCCTCTACAAAGGTATGTGAAAATCAGAGTAAACAAGTTTAAACATTTATTTGATCATGTTTAAAGTTGCACTGTTCAAGTTGTTCCCTTTGTCAAAGTACTTCACTTTAAGATTATAATTAAAGTCACAAATGTTTTTACAGTCAGAGGAACGTTCTGTGATGCAAGTATGAGCTTGTATTTTAAATCACAGAGATTGTTTAGAGTGCAAAATGCTTAGAACACAGTTTCGTTCAAAGCTGTTTTACCTTTGCAATACTCCATCAGAATCAGAACCTCCCATACACTGTCTCCAACTGCATTGGTGGTTGAGTCCAGATACCGCACAATGTTCTTGTGGCCCGACAACTCTTTCTAGGGGGGACATAAAAAAAGATTTTATAAACGTGATGTACTGATGTACTCACCCAAAAAACACCCCCCAGCTTGACTCGCCATGATTGTGATCTCCCGCTTGAAGATGTTCAGGTCGTGGACATTGTTCACATACATCCTTTTCAGGGCACATCGTACTCCACTGTGTGTGCGGGCCAGAAACACCATGGAGAAACCTCCTGGATACACAAACACACAAATACAGAAGGTTAGTTCAGATGTTTATCAGGTCAGTGATCACCATACAGTTGTACACACAAATAAATACACACATTTGAGGTTCCCAACAAAGTAATTCAAAGAGGAATTTCAGGAGGGTTCTGACATTAAATAAAAGTGTACTAAAAAAAATAACGTAAACAATAAAAATAACACTTTGTGCTGATATGATAATTATTTATTATAAAGGTTGCAACATTGCTTTATTACTCTCAATTGTATTTCTTTCTTTTATATATAAAACAAAATATGAACATGTTTCATGTTTGGGTTTACTGAAATCTCTATAAAGGGTGGGGATTTGGAGAGATGGTGATGAAAAGCAAAATGGCTGATATCACTGGCAGCAACTGCATTACCATTTTAACAGAGCGAGTTGTGGATAGCACTGTGCACCATAAATGAGAGTTGGAAATGAACAATTTAAAACTCATTACTACTGCCCACGTCTCATTTTTGACGAACATGGAAGTCACCTTTTGTAATGGAGTTCTTTCATTCTGCTTTAGTTTTCTTTTTCTCTCATCTAAAACTGGAAGTGCTCCTGGCTGAATGAGCAGACAGAATTGAAAGGACAGAAGAGGCTCAACTTTGTATCAACCCGAGATGAGTTCAGGGATCTTCCGTGTGACCTTCTGTGACTCTTGCTCATGTTTAACGCAGGTATGAGATAAACAGCTCAAAATGTCCTTCCAGTATGGCTCAATACATGGAATGCATTTCAGGAGGGAAGTATGATGGAAAAGAGGCAGTTTTAAGCCAAGTTAGGGATTGGCTCACTGTTGGCAGTCGCCTGTGTACAAAGTTACTTTTAGGAGAAAGACAACCTTATAAGGTTAGTTCACCTAAAAATGAAATTCTGACATATTTACTCAATATTGTTCCACACACATATGACTGGCTTTATTCTGTGTAACATAAAAGATGACAGTGTTTTTATTTCCCATAATAGGGTTGTCAAGCTCCAAAAATAAAGGAGAGAAAAAAAATGCATCTTAAAACCTCCATAAAAGTAGTTCACACAACTTGTGTGCTAAATTCTAACTCCTCTGAAGCCATACACCAGAAATTAACGGGGGCTAGTAGTAGAGGTGGGAACCACCAGAAGCCTCACGATACGATATTATCACGATACTTGTGTCACGATACAATATTATTGCGATTTTAATATATTGCGATATATGGCAATTTATTACATTTTTCCAACTTCAAATTATGTCCCCAAAAGAAAACTTTGACAACATCCGTTTTAACTAAAAATAAACATTTCTCAGTTTGTTTATTTCTCTTCCGTTTTTTTGTTTCAGTGAAAAATGGGATTGTCAAGCAGACAAACTGACCAACACTTTCATGAAAACCTGTCATAAACGCTGTATGCACCTGGCAAACTCAACTATTTGTATTAGTCTAGTCTAGTCCACCTTAATTAAATGTAAACAGGTATGCACTGCTGTGCTACTACAGGTATTTTGAACAGTGCAACTTGAAATTGAACTAAAGTTGTGCAGACCCTTCAGCAATTGGGGCATTTGAAAGTAAATTACTGTTAAATTTAAATTACATTAAATAAAACATGTAGTCTTACATCTAGGGATGCACCGAAATGTAAATTCTGGGCCGAAACAGAAACCGAAAATTCTGGATGCACTTGGCCGAAAACCGAAACTGCTTTGAAATGATTATTATTTTATTAAATAATATAACGTAATTTTGTAAGACTTTTTAAATTTAACTAAATTTTAATGATACTGAATTTAAAAAAAAACCAAGCCAATAAAATAACCACACTTTTACTGAAAGTAATACAATAAAACTGGACAGAATTTATATTAATATTGGTAACACTTTACAATAAGGTTCATTAGTTAACTACTTTAATGAACTAAGAATGAAAAATAGTTCTTCAGCATTTTTTTGACTAATTATCCAAATAATGTATAGTCCTACAAAGTTATTATTATCAGAGCATATGAGCAGAGCATAGCGTCACTGAAGGTAGCATTATTTTACCAGCGTTGCCCAGTACAGCTGAACTAGCCTACACCATGTTACAGCACAGTAGCGCTACTGCAAACTAGGGCTGTAAAAAAAATTTTTTTTTTAAATTTCCAATTTCGAATATTCGTCGATTTTAAAATACAAATCCACATTTGAATGCAAAAACATTGCATTCGAATTTTAGCTGTGCGTTGAGGCAACCTTATCAGTGGTACACGAGATGCGATGAGGATGTTAGTGTCATTCCATTTTAATGTTTTTGTTAACCTATCCAGTTGAAGCCACTAGATGCGGCGCTGCTGCACTGTTAATTACAAATATTGTAGGAAAAGAGAACATCAAAGCAGAGAAGATCTCGTTTACGTCAAAACTGAAACCAATCCATTCACACAGATCGCATATTTCGCGCATTTTCTAGAGGGACATCCATCACGGTTGCACTCGCGTCTCACACAAAAGAGCCGCATGTTTTTTCAGACAGAGGGTTTTTTTCCCATCCCACTGCAACTCGTGTTTTTAAATGAAAAAAATGTCGCTTCGTCATGCCTGGAGCTGATCCGTGCTGGTCGCTGAGGAAATACTTCAACTTCGCGCTGTGGATCGCCGGATCGGCTTTCACCGTGGACGAAGCGGAGTCCAGCCCGGGGTCGTCACATGTGGTTGCCGCAGGCATCACAGTATGGTAACAGACGTAACATTTCCGTCACACGCTTGAGGTATTCGGCCAATCACAACGCACTGGATAGCTGGCCAATCAGAGCACACCTCGCTTTTTCAGAACGATGAGCTTTGTAAAAATCGACGCGTTTCAGAAAGCATAGAGGAGAAACAATGTACAGTATGTGGAAAATAATGTGTTTTTTTAACCTTAGACCGCATAAACATTTCATTACACCAAATACACAAAATAAAGTTCTTTTTAGCAGCATCATATGACCCCTTTAAGGCATGAGAAAATTATTTTCACAAGAAAAAAAACATTTAAATATGTCATTTTGATGATCAAAGATCATCAGATCAAAGAAGTTTTAAGGGATAAAATATTTGACTACGGGGGACTTTAAATGCAAGTATTTGACATTAAAGACAACGCAGATACAATTACTAAGGCGGTGATTTACCTCAATTTTAAAAATGCCCCTCGAAATCAATTCCAGGGGGCAAAAATTGCCCCTTAATGGAAAGTTCATTTCTGACCCTGCCATACACTATCTTTGTTTGAGGAGAAGACAGTCAAGTTCAAGTAAAGGTCACAGAAATACTAAAAAGGCTATAAAAGGAACATGGAAGACATTTAAAACGTAAAAAATGCCCCTCATTAAAAGTAATAAGTGCAATAAGTTAAAAAGCCCAACATAATATCTAGCCACCTGGCTTAAGCTCTGTGCTTCAGCAAAATTCAATGCATGTGAGTATTGACTGCCTACACAGTGGCGAGGAACTCTGAAACAACATGCAGCGAAGGACGACGCCATGCCTCCGCAACACTTCTCCCATCAGTTCCAGGGTGAATGAATCCTGGCAACGTATGACTGGCAAGCCTTTTCTCATTAACAGCATGCTGAGTCACGGAGCGGTCCACAGGCCTGACACAAAGGAGGACCCACAATGCTGCACTTGTTGCCTAACAAAATGTATTCGTATGGAGACCAACTAATCGGGACCTTGAAGAGGTGGAGAAAAACAGTGTTGCAGAGAAAACCCAACAAAAAAATTTGGAGTATGCTTAAAGACTTCAGATTGAAGTTAGCATAAAATGGAAATTCACCTTAACTATTTTGTAAATACAACTATGCATTTTATTGATTTTATTGTAAAATATTCATCCCTGCATGTTTTTTTTTTGACCTTGTCATTTTATCAAAACATCATTAGCTTAATCTTTCAAAATGGTAGACGTCTCTCTAGTGACGTTAAAGACTATAGAATACCCAAGACGTGTCACTCATATAGTTTTGATTGTGGAAAATTGCAACGCTCAATATGGCCGCTCTATTGAACGAAGCCCCACCTTCTGAGTAAAAGAGCCAATCGCTAATTGGTAATCGCGTCACTGCAGCTGCTGTTAGAAGTCCCGGTTGCTATAGAAACAGTCAGCATTCTGAGACACGCTTAGGACTGCGCATGCGCAGGTCTAGCCTGAAAAATAAGCTTTTTTTAATGCTATTTGAGCAAAGGAAACGACATTTATGAGACAGTTGTCAGATTTCATTGGTGTTTTCAAATATGAAATTCAATCGTAAGTTTGGTGAACAGTTTTGGAGAATTTGATGTTTCCCCATTCAAAGAGATAACACTTGCATGCCTGAGAGGTGTTTCAAAGATGGTCGCCGAGTGAAATGACTTGCCTTCAAGGGACTTTGGTGACGTATGCCGGACTTCTCAAATTGTTTAGTCTACTCAACTACGAGCTAGCATTCAGATCTTCAGATTCAGATCTAATCAACAATCAATGGATAAAACCAAGTCCCCACCCTAAATTTGTATCTTTTTCAATAATCTGTTGCACTTGGATATAGGCCTACACTACCGTTCAAAAGTTTGGGATCATTAAGATTTTTATTTTTTTTAATTGTTTTTAAGAAGTCTCTTACGCTCATCAAGGCTGCATTTATTTGATCAAAAATACAGTAAAAACTGCAATATTGAGTACCCCACCTTTACTTCCACTACATGGCTTTGAGTGAAATCTCTCATTCTTCAATTTAAAAATGACATGAGGTCATCTCAGGCTACATGAATGTGAAGGAAGAGCTTAAACTAGTGACTGCCTATTAACAATGAGCTGCACATATATTGTGACACCCCAAAACAGTACCACTAACCATATTCAAGCACAAAGAATAAACAAAGTGCACAGAATAGAGATTTCAGACACAGCTCAGAAAAGTGTGTCAGGGTTCACCCTGTCATTGAGCAAAGGAAACAGATGCATGCTGCTGATGACTAATACAGACAAGGAACAGTTCAGTCTCACACATGCTTCACATCATTAAACCCAAGTGGCTCCAGAGGTGCAGAAATGCACAAAAATATTCTTATGCCTTTGAGTTTTCACCCAAAAATGACAATTCTGTGATCATTTGCTCATTGACATTCATAACATGCGTGACTGATGTTTTTCTGTGAAACACAAAAGATGTTTTGAAAAATGTTTTTGGTATATACAATCACCCTTTTAGACAAAAATAGTTAAAACATATCATCTTTTGTGTTTTGCTGAAGAAAGTCATTCAGGTTTGGAATGACATGAAGATGAGTAAATGATCACAGAATTGTCATTTTTGGGTGAACTACAGACCCATACACAGCAATCTTATGTGCAAGCAGGACAATAAAATACACTGACACAAACAGAAAATGTCTTGAATAACATGACAAGACATGATGTGTAAGCAGGCTGTTTTTAATGAGAAACAGGAAGTGTAGCCTTGCCATAAAATCATACTCGTAACACTGATGACTGGCCTAAATTACACTGGATTATTACTGAGATAGGTCAGGTGCTATTCTGACATACTTGTCAGTTGTTTCATCCTGTGATCTAGAACAGTAGCAAGGCCGATTACACATTTTGTTAATCTGAGGGATATCAGAAAAACATACACACAAAACAGCTGTCACCTGCCTGTCTGAATGCAGCCTCTGATTCCTCACACAAAATCCAAAGCATTGGCAGTGTGAGTGGTCTTGATGCCTGCTGATGGTGCAGGCCAGTGGTTTAAATAAGGTCAGTGGTTTAGCTTCCTCTCTTTTAGTGGGATGTCAGCATTAGTGTCACCTCATAATCTGGCAGAAGTGAAACTCATTTGTGAGAGTCTGGGCTTATGTTAGTCTTTGTGCAAACGTTCTTAAGCTTTTCCACTTACAAATGAAAATTCTGAAAATTCAATCAGTTTTAATTACTATTGACAAAAAAACACCTTCTTTTATGTTAAACAGAAGAAGAAGAAAAAAATCATACAGGTTTGGAGCGTCATAAGAGTGAGTAAATGATGACAATTTATTATTATTATGATTTTATTTATTTTTTGCCTGAGCTATCCCTTTAAGTAACAATGGCTGATGGCAATATCAAGTGAAATCACTTGGGGCATTTGTAATATTTAGCTCCTTTTAAGCTCTGTAAAAAAAAATAAAACGAATACAACACAGGCATATTTAAGCATTTCCATACAAAGGTACACCAGACTTTGAGAAATATGCTCTAGTGAAGCTCAGCCACTTTAATTATATTGTTGGCAAGAAAATGAATAGGATGAAACTTAACAGAATTAAAATGAAGGAATGAACAGGATGTTGAACAGGATGAAACCCAACAGGATGTAAATAAAAAGCTACACTTCCCATGGCTCAGTGAGGGTTTGAGAGTTAGCATACATGAGAGTGTTGTTAGGGCTGGGTTTTGACAAATTTCACAATTCAATTCGATTCTCATTCACAAGCTTGCGACTCGATTACCGATTTGATTCGATTCAATATCGATTATTTTGGATATATATCTGGTACAGTACATACCAAATTGTCTCAAAGAAAAAAAATCTCTATACTAATGCTGTAAAATATACATGAGAGTCAGTTGGTACTACATTATTATAATAAAGTTACAATTACATAATATTTCTACTTCAATTCATTTTTTTTATATAAACAATGGTGGCTGTCATAAAAATGTAAGGATTTATTCAAACAAATTAAACATTGAAGAACAGTAAAATTTATAATGAATGCGTTATATGGTAGGGCTGCACGATTATGACAAAAATCATAATTGTTGATTATTCCCTTAAAATTATTTCAAGATTATTAATTACGATTATCACAATTTACATTGAATGATGTTTATACCATTGTTTGATGCAACTGCATGCCGTATTTTTATATGAAAATAAACAAGCTGAAAACACTCTAACTGAAAAACTTTTAGTGCTTTAAGTATTAAGCCTCAAATGTCAACTATACATCGGATTGGTTTCTTCTTTAAATGATAAAAAAGTAAAAATATGAATGGTATTATAAAGTTATACTAAAACAAATTAAAATAATGGGAAAAACCCTTAAGATAACATGTAGAAAGAAAAAAACACATCTTAAGCACGCAGAATAACATAAGTGGACTTTGAATGATTAATTGCCGCTTTGAACAATTACGTAATTGTGGCATCCATAATTGAAAACGCGATTATAAATTTGATTAATTGTGCAGCCCTATATGGTGCATATATTTAGCAAAATGCTCCTCTCTACAGTTTATTTTTCTATCTGACTAACGTTAATGAGTTTATGGTCACCGAATATGTTTTTTCTGAGGTAAATGTGACGTTACGTGACATTGTTTACAAGCCATTATATATTGACGTCTTTGACCAGCTGAAACACTGATTGAAAGTCTTCGGATGTTTAGTCATGTTTATTTTGTGCTGAAACTGGTATTAATGTGAACTCGCGCTGCCGCGTCTGTTGAACTGAGGCGCTACAGTGATCTGTCACTCCAGATGTGAAAACAGTGCCAAAACGGCATTAATTGTTTGAATACTGCAATACAATGGACATAATTTGAAATCTGAGACTTTGTTTCATATTAAAAGTACCAAAGCACAATGCTTATTGCGATATATTGGATGGGAAGTGCCCTGCAACTTTCCGTCCATTAACTGAAAACAGGCTAGACTAATCTATTATTGGGATTTAAGAATTGATATATCGTTCCGTAAAAATGAGAATCGATTAATATCGAGATATCAATATTTTTTCCCCAGCCCTAGTGTGTGTCACTGTCAACTTTATTTTTAAAGTGTTGACAATATTATTTTGTAATATTGCATAATTATTGCGTAATTTCTGTAATTTTATAGAACAGCATGAAACTTTTTAAAGCAAGACAAGCCATACAACTTACTTATGGCTTACTTCACTGAATTAACGGCATGCTGAGTTTAAAAAAAAAAATCTCTTACATTTAGTACTATTTATTACTTTTCGAACATACCATCCTATCAGAAGAATTTAGAGGATGGACAAATCCAGAGGAACAATATGAACCCTAGCAAATGGCATTGTCCGCAGGGATGTTCCTGCAGATCTAGCCCAAGTTTAGACCTTCTCCTCTCCAGTAATAGAGCCAGAAATGGAATCCCCCCCACCAGCAGCCTGATGTGCTGACGATCACAAATGTTTATACTGCTGTGCATAAGAGAGCAAACAGAGGACATTTGCCTGCTTGTTCAGGGTCATTCCACACTACAGCTCTGAAAATACTGATGACTCCACATTAAAGCTGGACAATATAGCTTAAAAAATATCAATATTTTCAGGTGTTTGAACAAATTTAATATAGATCTTGATATTTATGTACTGCATAATATTTATGTACTGGAATGGCATAAAAGTGTTATTTTTATCCAATCAGATGAGCCATCAACACTCAATCAGACAATAAAACAAGATTATAACTGCTCAGTGAAAATGAATATGTATTTATAATAATCCTTTATGCTACTGAAATACAGCAGTTGTCCTTGTATTTTAACAGAGCAATCTTTCATAAACACCAATGACCCACATGCAGCTCACAAATATCTGTTGCTGCCTAATCAGTTTCCTTTGAGTCCTCCAATTTACACCACAATGATGCTCACAAATTTATCTCTGGCACAGGCTGACCTAAAAATAGAGATATGTCTGCTTTTGGTGAAAACAGGGTTCCCACTCTTTCATGAACACCAGATTCAAGGACTTTTTAATGCACCATTTATTTTACATCAAGCACCTATCAAATTCACACCACAGCATATGTAGTGTCATGAAAGACCGTACATTACTTAAAGGTGACATATTATGTCCCTTTTTACAATATGTAATATAAGTATCTGGTGTCCCCAGAATGTGTGTGAAGTTTCAGCTCAAAATACTCTACAGATCATTTATTATATAATTTTGAAAATGCCTATTTTAAGTGGAAGCAGAAACAAGCTGTTTTTCGGGCCTGTGTCTTTAAATGCAAATGAGCTGCTGCTCCCCACCCCCTTTTCCAGAATAGAGCTGCGCCTTTACAGCTTGTATCTGCTAAAAAAATCTGTTTTGGTTCTGATTATCATGTTTATCGCGCTGAAATCATGCGTTTTAAACCATATGAGTTTTAACTTCAGATATAAGGTTTTCTGAGCGCACACATCCGAAGAACATGGACAGAAAGCTGCTGTCACAGCAGTACTAAACTAAGTTCTCATTCACACACCAGTTTACGTAAAAAACGCACGAGTTACAAAAACAGTCGGTTATGTCTGTGAAGGTAAACAGCTGGGAAATAAATCGCTTGTTTATTTTAGATCCGTGTGGCAGCAGCAATATACAGTATCCTAAATAAATCAATAAATCCACTGCTCTCTTGTCTCCTCTGAGGCTGGGACTCTAAATAGTGTTCTGTGCTCGTCTGTGCAGCCAAAGACAGAACAGTTAGCATGTTTTGCTCAAACTTTTGCCATGGCATTAGAACTAATACACCGTTGTCGCTTGCGAAATCAAAATGACGGCACCTTGAGTGGAAGTTTACAGATAAAGGGGCTGCAATATCATAATGAGATCCCTTTGCCACGTCACCAAGGGAGCGAAATCAGACGCGCTCGTTTTCTCAGACGCTTGCAAAAAAAGGCTTACCTAAACAAAGTGATTGGGTTAATCACGTTTCCTTGGTTGGTAAATACACCGGGGACCTGATTATAGCACTTAAAACCTGGAAAAGTCCGATTTTCATGATATGTCACCTTTAACAGC
>NW_015506340.1:240371-252261 GCF_001515645.1 Sinocyclocheilus grahami | reverse complement strand
AAATTTTTAAATTAATAAAAAGTGGTTAAATGTTGTAATAACATGGTAAAACCTGTTAACATTAAAAATTTTCACTCAAAGGAGACATTACTCATTAATAAATTAACTCAAGTCAAAATAATTTTGTAAATGACTTATTGCAAATCCCATTTTTTCATCTTTGACCTATAGGAATGCAGCTGCTCAAACATGCAGCTGCTCAAAACGTCAATATTTTAAAAAAATATTTCATGAACATTTTAAATCTTGTACATGTGCAAATCTGCAAAAAAATATAAAGAAAATAAATAAAAAAAATAGGACTTTCTATTTGCTTTTAAACTGTAAACGCTTTTCACTAAGCGGTTTTTCCAATCTTTCAAGTTCTACATTTTCTCCTTAGCTCCATGTTGCAGTAAGTTTTGGGAGTGCATTTTTAGTCCATCTCCTATCCTGAAAAGTCTGTCTTGCAGAGACTGACAAAAATGAGCTCCTAAAACTTACTGCCAGATTCTGGAAGATCAATTCTTCAAACTGTGGTACTTATTTATTTGTAAGACTTTTTTATGACTAAATTTGGTAATGGGAGAGTAAAAATATTTTTAAAACGTACACCGTTCAAACTAGGCTGCTTATGTTGAAGTGTTTGGGATGTGGCTTTTAATGATGAGACCTTTTTTGTAATCAGGCTCTCAAAAAGTATATAACAATTTGGATATAGATTTATCGGCCAACATATCGGTTATCGGCTTTCAAAAATAAAGAATAATCGGTTATCGGTATCGGCCAAAATTTTCATATCGGTGCATCCCTAATTTTTTTTTACCCAAGCAAGGTCTCTGAGAACCGGTCACCTTGTAATTCTGGAGACTCGCGGTTGCAGTTCTGGAAAATGGTGTCATTGGAGACTAAAAGGTTCCTGATGGTTTCACACTTAATTCTTCACCTTAATTCCGAATTCTTTTGCAGTTAACATGCGTCTTTTCTTCTCCACCGGGTTTTTTTCTGACCCCACTGACCCATTGAGCATTTTGCTGTCCAATGGTCATGCCTTAACTTTTAAATTTCTGTATTGCATTACTTTTTAATATTTCTCATGGGGATTTTAATAATTTTTGACTTCTCAGTCTGAGTTAAATCTCTTTTTTGGCTAATTTCGCAAAAGTTGATCGCAAAATCGAAAGTGAAAGTGAACAGCGAGCGCTCATTCAAATGCGATTTCATACCCCGCATATTGATAGTGGCTCCCTGATGTGGGAAAATTATGGGGTTAAAGCAAAAAAAAAATTTATCTTTTGACTGAAATTTTTTTCCTTGGCCAAACCTTGTTCCACAGCCATACCAGTCGCACACCCAGTTTAAGAGCAGTGTTTTTCTTCTTGTAATTAGGAGCGCTTGTCCTCCTAATTAAAAAAAATTAGGACCACCTTCTAATCAATAATAAAAAAATTCTGACTAAAATGAACTGTCAATGAAACATTTGACTCAGTGATTTCAGGGACATTTTCTTTTTACCTTTGTAAAGGCATTTTTCTTAATTTTATTAAATAAATGCAGTGTTTACTAGGATTTTTTTCCATCTGTGGTGGCAGGACTATTTCTCATGGACCCCTCCCCACCGAAGAATCCCATGCACTCAGAATTTAATTGATTTGAACTAAAAAAGACAAGTAAATAGTAAATAATAAAATAAGAACAAATTAATTAATTGACAATCAATAGCACAAACAAAAACAATACCAATAAATGTTTTCAGTTAGGTCTAACTAGAATCTATTCAACTGTAAAATAACACTGGATAGTCTTCACTGTATAATGAAAGACAGCCGCAGGTTTATTTAGGCTGCTCTCTCTTTAAGACCTCATGCAGGATCGAATATACTGATACACATGGCTCTATGCTTACTTTTCTTTTTAGGAGCACTTGTCCTCCTAATTTAAAAAATTTAGGAGCACCTTCTGATCAATAATCAAATTCTGATCAAAAATTAGCCTTCCTAATATGAGGTGATATTTGATTCTTTAAAGTGATTTACAGAGGAGTTTTTTTTAACCTTTGCAATGGTATCATTTTCATCTGACAACTTGAAAAATGTATGTTAATAATTTTAATATAAGTACAAGACAAATATGTTACCAATCATATGAAATTAGTATTAATAAAATTTGTATTTAGTATTAATAAAACAAATTAAAAATAATTTGTACTAAAGAGGGTGCACAGAAGAACACAAAAGTGGCTAGTAGGTACATTTTCAGACGTTTAATGAGGCTCAGAGGTGGCATGAGTGCAATTAAATTAATAAATTCATGTTGAGATAAATTTTTTAAATATAGCATTTTGAAAACAGAAATATTAAATGATTTAAATAACTGAAATTATAGGCTACCTAAAAATGAAACTGAAACCTCCAGCAGGTGGCAGCAAGTCACTGATTTTTATCACTGAATCATTCATTCAATTGATTCGTTTGAACGGCTGATTCATTCAGGAATGAAACAAGTCTTTATGAATGGGTAATCATGAATCACTGACTCACTAGATTCGTTCAAAAATGCACTTTCATTCATGAATGAAACACCGCTGTGTGTGCTTTGAGAGATGCGCAGCGGCTGAGCTGTTACTTTATTTGGAACTATTTTCGTTGATGAAAGAGCAAAATCAGGCAGTACTTGTCTATTGAACTGTTGTATTAAATCAATATCACATTTACAAACTCCTTTAATAATTATTAAAAGCTGTCACTCTCCTTATCGCGATCTGTGGGCACACAGAAAATGAGAGCACGCGAGTGAGTTCTCAAGACTCAAAAGCACGTGCAAATGATGCGTTCCCATCATCTGTCATCGTGTTATAAGCGCGGAACCTGCAGGAATGAGTAGAATTATTATTAATAGCTGCAATCCCGCGCCAAAATTCAAGTCCTGCTCTGTGTTCTCTGCTAATAACCCAACTGTGAATGATGCGAGCGGCGTTTTGCTGTCAGTGAGAAGCTGCAGCCGTGGCGGGGATGATTTTTGGTGTGCCGCAGAACAACAACGCTGCACTACACGTTTCTTTTCCACTAATTTTTTCCAATTTAGCAGGCTTAAGAAAACTGTCCCGCTCAGGGCTCTAGGCTGCGCATCAACAAACACAATTTTTGTTTTTTCGCGCTACCCCATCTCCACCCCCAATCATTAGTGCAGTTTCGTTGTGTCTGACAGAACATATAGGACAATTTTTTGAAATGGCGCCATAAAATTTATTTCAAATTTAATTCAAGCACTTTCAAGGACCTATGTTTGTTTTCAAGTACTTTACAGGCCTTGAATCCATATTAGGGCTGTGCGATTAATCGAAATCGAATCGAAATCGCGATTTGAGACATTGCAATTTCCTAATCGCAAAGCCTGCGATGTGGACGTCTCTGCCCCACGCGGCGTGACTCCCACGTCACGGACGAGCCGTTCATGCTTGCCGCACTCACGCAGCCGGTCTCGTAATGCTCGTTTATACTCGAACCCGGCTCCGCACCGCAAGTCTTCACGAGCTCATCTGGCAGTATGGATGAGGCTTGACGCACATGCGCAACCTGTGTCGACTCGTGCCTGGCTCCGCGTTTAAAACAAATGTAAATTCAGTCTAACTGCTTGCTAATTTCACTTGGATGAAATGAAACATTCAGCACATTTTCCACTTGCTCTTAAAATGAATAAATCAATGTAATACTTTAATAATTGACTTAATACAGTTCTTTATTTATAAAAAATAAACAAATATTTTCTGTGAAATTCAGTAATTAAGTTAATTCTGTAAAAGTAGTTATACCATTATAATCTTGCCTGCTGAAGAAAAAAAAAAAACAATAGAACCCCTCCCAAAACACAATTACAAATTTAATGGATTTCAGGGTTATAATGGGAATTTGTTTGGTTTTTATGTAAACTACAATGGTGTCTATTTGATGGATTCTATTGGTGGGATGTAATATGGCATATGGCAACCAATAGAACAACAGTAATTCCTATTGGAATAATGCCCAAAACAAAAAGGAATTTTGTAATGGTTTAATGGAAACTATAAGAATTTCTGTGATGGTTTCTATAGTTTTTTTCAGCAGGGTAATGATACCCATACTGTGCTGCACATTATTGACAATACTGAGCTGAAGCTTGACTTTGCTCATTTAAAAATCGCAAAATCGGTCAAAAAAAAAAATTGCAATTTGATATTTTCCCCCAAATCGCACAGCCCTAATCCATATGTCTGAAATTCAAGTACTTTCAAGAAGCGTGGGAACCTTTGGAGCAAAAATCTGGCTTTAAACTTGAAAGAAATAAAGATTTGACATTTATTGTGATAGTTATCGATATCGACTGATATGATAATTTTGTGGCCATATCGCCCAGCCCTAATTCAGCCTGACCTAATCAACAAAGTGGTCAACAGATTACTTGAAAACTTCATAGTTACGACACTGAGCAATTTCTTCTCAGCTATATGCAACAAATAAAAATAAAAGTGGACTGGATGCAGATTTTCAAACAAATTAGAAACTCATGAACAATAGGTCATTCCACAGGAACAAGTGTTTCTCTCAATATCTCCTTACTGTTTATATACAAGGGACTATACTCATGCACTCTCTGTTGCTCTTTTTTTATTATTATTAGGAATGTGTGATCATTTGCTCCCGCATTCCAGAGAAGAGCTTCAAAATCATGAAATCAACAAGTACACACACCCCATGCAATGCATAACAAGCATCCAACCTCTATTTTTAAAGCCACTTGTCCATCTTGTGGATTTTTTTTTTTACCACAAAACATACCAGAAAGACAGAATAATTGTTTAGCGTTTAATAAAAATTTGAAGTGCATGCTATTAACAGTTTATTTACTTTCTGGTAGGACACGTGTCTTCTACAACTCCCCATCCTCTCACCATCAATATATATCAAATCTAAAAAACATCTAATATAATAAGCTTGCAGTCTCACTCTGCCGTCTAAACAATCTGCATTGTTTAGGATGACAAGTGGACCTGGTCAGATGCCAGACAAAACACTAAACAGTTGCCAAAGACCATTCACCACATGCAACCAGCAACATACTGTTTTAGACAAAGGGATTAGAGCTAAATCACAGTTAGATAATCTTAAGAGTACTAGTGTTTTGACAGAGAATTGCTTAAGAAACTTTTGAGCCAGCACACGGTGAGATGCCAACCCCACTCTGACTCACAAAGCTTGAGTGATCCATTTTCTCAAAGCAGTATAAGAACTGCATGTGTGTGTGTGTGTGTGTGTCTGTGTGTGTGGTACAGCTGAAATGTTAAAGGCAGAAATGGGTCCTCACAGAACAGTGTGGAAAACCTGACAAGCTTGTCTTTGTAATCTCTCAAAAGTGACAAGCAGCCTGTCAATGTCAGCCTGCGCCAATGCAGCTAGGCCCCAAAGAAGTTTCACACAAGTTTTGAAGCTTTGATCTAATATTTCTATTAGATTTGCTGAATTTAGCAAAGGGTGATTTAATAGGCCTTAATAGCCTGCATACAGAGCCCCTGGTTTCAAACGTTATCTTGGCAGGTTCCTTTGAATTAATGTTTTAATTCACTGGCACACTGCCACTAAAGCACTGTGCTAATTGTTATGTCATCTGAAGATGACACAGACATAACAAAGGGGAGGTGACACACCATAACATTATATTCAGCTGCTGAAAGAGACACAGCAAGCAACCAATAAAGACAAAAGAGCAAGGGGACGAAGCTTGGAAAGAGGTGGTTGTACAATTAAGTGCTAAATGAATTTTAATTCAAGGCATTTTTCCCCAGGAGTAAATCATTTGTCACCATAAAGATTTTTACAATAGACTAGGAATATCTGGTTAGGATGTAGACAGTCAAACACAGAAGCACCAACTCTGTTAAAGTTGGCATGAAATAAAATTTAAAAAAATTCTAAATATGCATTCATGATTTTATTGTGAATGCATTCTTTTCTTATAAAATTTTTAAAATCAAACTCTGGTAATGTCTGCTGGACTTCACCAATCATTTTAAGTCACCATGAAATCAAAATTGAAAATGCTTATTTTTTTAATGGAATACTGCAGTGTTTATTATAAATAATAGATCCATGCACTTCATTATTTTTTTTTAATTCATGTGCCCTCGTAATCTTTAATCGAAAACGTTAACCCCCCCTCAAAATGACTTCCGGTCACGAGCTATGGCGCAAGGGCGGAGCTGGTGACGTGAGGGGTAAACGCTGGGATAAACGACAGGGGGAAAAGCTGAAGCTGATGCCTTACTTTATAGCACTGACACCAGTCATGAGTAGGGCTGGGTATCGGTCAAAAATTTTCAATATCGATACTGATACCTTGACTTCGATACCGGTTCCTGAACGATACTTTTTTCGATACCAATTTTATGAAATCTATTTGAACAAGATTACATTATCTAAAAAAAAAACGTTGGTTTTATTTTTCAGCTTGTTGATGTTTATACAGACACAAAGACTCATCTCCTGAGTCACTGCACAAAGGAACAAAATGTAACTAACAAAAAATCAGTGCAAATAGTTTTAATAAAGCTCAAATAGTCTTCAGTTTACACATCTGTTAGCTACATTTACACTAGTGCGTGTGACAGAATCACCTAGCTCAGACAGAATCATCATTTCTATTCATTTTCCACTGATTTACTGATAAGCATTAGCAGTTTATAGCGCTGTCTGCCTGTGCTCTCTCTTCCATGATTGCTGCTCTGACTCAGAGGTTATAATATATTTAATTTCATCAACAATACATGGCCAAAACATACACGACAATCTGAAGTTATTACAAAATCTTGATGGTGGTTTAAAGTGAGTTTTGAGTAAAAGCGGAATATAAATCTTATTTAATAAAGAGTTAATGTCAAGCCCTGGAGTCTATGTGCCGGGACTCAGACCCAGACGGCCCCCGGCCCAATTTAAACCCTGGTCTTATGTAGCATGATGCTACAGTGTGCATGAATGGTCACATAACATGCGCTTTCGGTCTTGTAGTATGAACGGACATCTTCATAAGATTGAAACTCTACACAGCTCCCACGCTACTCTCCATTGGAAATGAATGACTTTCGGTCTGTTGCTTGTCGGAGATAGTGGAAAGCCGGCTTGAAACGCAGTGGAAACGCCAGTAAGACGAGGATCGTTTTCATTTTAAAACAAAAGCGCACCAGTGTAAATGTAGCCTTACAGCTACGGGGGCTGGGATGCATTCACACTAAATACTCACATGTGAGCCACATCTCTGAGTGTGGCGCGTGACGCAGACCGACTGTGCAGACCTATCGGTGAATTAGGCTATAGTACCATGAGCAGACTGCTCTGTACGTTTTCGCATCGCTCTCGCGGATGTCAAACACTGATCGATCTGCGCCTCACTGACGTTGATGCGATTAACCCCTTAGGTATCGAAATTTGGTACCGAACGACAAGACGTTTTTCGATACTCGATGGTATCGAGGCAATTCGGTCGGTGCCTAAAAAGTATCGAATTCGATACCCAGCCCTAGTCATGAGGGAGTACGTTACCCCTAAACATTGAAAAGATATTAGGATATTACGACAACATTACTCTTAGGACATCGCAAACTAATTTTTTTCATGAATATGACTTAACCTGATGGAGGACGCAATCAGTCATTCAGGCAGTCTCTCTCTCTCTCTCTCTCTCTCTCTCTTGCGCACGGGTGCTGTTTAGGCATGTTTTGTGCTGTTGATCGCCATCGTCATCCTTAATAAATAAAACATTTATTCATGCTTGGGTGTTGGCTGTGAATCCAGTGGAGAAAAATCCCCCCCCACCACTAACTGCAAACTGGCATTCAGATTTGCCTCCATTTTGATAGCAACGCCCCAACTTCCAACGATCCAATCAATTCCCGAAGGACGAAATCAAGTCCCGCCCTTTCATTTCAGATGCCGTTTCACTCAGATATACGTCACAGTAGAGAAGAAAAGACAATCGCAACTTCCGTTTCATGCCGACTTTAATCGGCCTAAACTCCCAATTTTTTTATAATCAACCCTAGGCGCGCATTCACATCGACCTCCATCCATCCATTCAAAAAAAAAATGGAGTCTGCGTTACACATTTTCTTTTTCCTTTTTGATAATCCGATTCATTCAGATGTCACAATACGAAATAAAAGATCTGTTGCTACTTCAGTTTCATCACAAATTTAACATATTCAAACAAATCAAATACATAATGGGAACACTGTCAGAATAGGCCGGATGTTGGGTAAAATGTATAAATATTAGGGATGCTCCGATCGATCGGCCAGAGATCGGTAATGGCAGATAATCATATTTTATGACTCGATCGGTACTCACCAACTTGGCCGATCTCAGGAACCGATCGCAATTTGATGATGTCAACGCGTGACGACGTACATGATGCGTGGGGACATAAATGGGGACATAAATGATTTGGTGCCACAGTCATGTCATCGTTGGTGTGGAAATGTTATGACGTTTCGAGAAACAATGAAAAATTAGCTGTTTGTCATGCATTTTTTGCATGATGATATGATGAACAGATGAATCATTTTTAACAGCAGATTCAGTGATGTTAGAGCGGATCTGCGCCTCACTGCATGCGTCTGCGGCGCGTTACGGCTCCACGGCCACCAGAGCTCATCGCGGCCACTCTAGTCAGTGCTTGTGTTTATCAGCCAGCCGTGGCACGTTTCTGAAGCGGCTCTCCGTGCTGCTTGGTTAAAAATAGTATTTTGGGAGTTGTCACAGCATGGAGGACGGAACAAAAACAGAGGTTTCCCCAGTAAAACCTGTACACAAAGCAGCACTGAGCTCACATAAGCACCTGCTTTATCAAGCATATAACGTGCAAGATGAAATTAAAATGACATCGAACATTTTCTAAAGATATCGTCTTCCTTCAGAAATACAGTGATATAAAAACACCCGCACCTTGTTTAGATTTTTAAACGTGCAGTACGTGCTCATTAGGGCTGGGCAAAAAAAAAATCGATTTTCCGATTAATCGTTTTTTTAAATGACGTCGATTCGATATCGATTCTCAAAAGCCGCGAATCGATCTTTTCCAGTATTTATTTCAGCACACATTTAAAACCAGATCTGATTAACGTGAATCTTATCATTAGTCTTCTCCACTAGATGTCACCCTTATTTACCTTGCGCGATGTTACAACAGAAATCCTGTCATTCATTCAACACTTATCATGGCCATAGGCGCAATTCGCAATGCTCAGGTGAAATGCTGTAGTAATATTATAAACCTGCGGAAGCATTTGATATCACTCATAAGGCGCCATGATTTCCGCAATGAATGAATGGCGGATGGTGCGGCGCACTTTTTTGTTTACTACACACATACTAAAGCGCGGATGACGCTCGCGGTGTTTTCAGCTTCTGCCATCTCACTATATGATGATATGAACATGAATGTCATCTCCAGCTGCTCTGAGAGCCACTTCATTAGATTACTATTACTAGGTCACTTCATATATTACTATTTAGCAGTCTTAAGACTCAATGTTACTACAGCTAATAAATATTAATAAATCTTTATTTTTAAAGGAATAATCACATCTGTTTTCTTTTCAATTTTAACAGTAAACCTCTGTTGTGCAGCACTTTGTTTGCCAAAAAATAAAAGGGTTTAATTTTCATTTGATTAGGATAAATTAAATTAATGTTTTATGCCTTCATCTGATTACCAGAAAAATGAAGAACATTTTATAGGGCCCTATCTTTGTTTAAAAAAGGACCCTATACAAAAAAAAGAATAGGTTTAAAATACAGGCATGTGGTTCTTAATTTCTTATTATTAATTCACCATTTGTAAACTGATGTTTACTGTTCATTTTTTAGAAATATCAATAGCATTTGTATTAAAACTATATTCACTGAATGTAATAAAAAAAAAATCGAGAATCGAATCGAATCGAGAGCTTACGAATCGAAATTGAATCGAATCGGGACATCTGAATCGATACCTAGCCCTAGTGCTCATGTTGATTCAACGAAGCCTTTTGGAAAATCCGTCCGTTTTGATATTGTGGTGAGCGCCACAAATAAATAAATGTATGGGGGAAACATCCCACAGCACAAACACCTGAGCCCAACTTCAGTCTAATCATCACCTTAACTTTAACTGCGTTTGTAGCCGGTGCCATAGCCTGACTGATAAACAAACACAGACCGGAAGTTAACTTCGGGCCAGGCGCGTGCGCCCATTGAAACTGTCTATATAAAGCTTGAAGCATCAGAATCGGCATCGGTATCGGCCCATCACCATGACAAGAAATCGGTACTCAGTATCGGCTGCAAAAATCCTGATCGGAGCATCCCTAATAAATAGTATTAGTGGTCGACCGATATGGATTTTTTGACAGCCGATGCCGATATCTTGGAAAGCATGGTGGCCGATGGCAGATATAATTAATATTTAAGAAATTTGAAATCATTTGAAAATGGATTAAAAACAATTGTGTAAAATAAACATACTTTTCACAAGCATTTTTTCACAAATAAATATTTAATAAAAATCTAATTGAAAAGGAAGTAAACACTGTAACCAACAGAGCACTCAGTATTCTGGGAAGTTTGTGTGCATTGGGAATCATATATATTTATTTTCCAAATAAAGCCAAGGTAACACTCACACTACCGACACTGAAGGGATCCCCCGAAATGGCGATCCGCCAGCGAGTTCGCGAGATAGTGACACCAGTCAACACTTTCCCTTCAGTAAGGAGGTTTCTTGTTCAGGCAGCATTCAAGCGTTGTCTTATTCGACCGTAAGTAGTGCTCTGCGAAGTGGACTTCACATGAAATTCCGCCATGATTCCAGTTCCAAGGGAACGTACACGTTACATTCAAAGGGCATTAAAGTGCGCGAGACGTGAATTTATATTGTATTTACTTACAGAGGTAGAGGAGAGCGGGGCACAAAGTAACACTTTTTGACTTTCTCAGTTTGTGTAAATCCACATGGGGTTCAGAATATATATTTTTTTATCCACAGTAATTTTACACTTGTCTAGTACAAATATGTCGCTTTGTTTCATAATTACAGTGTATACGTTTTTCTTTATTTACCCTCAAAAAATGAAAGTGAAATGTGACAACATGCCCCGTAGGTGAAACACATTGTAACATCTGAGGGGCACGTTGTAACTTGACCATATGACAGCTTAAAATCTTATCTGATCGAATGAAAAAAAATATACAAGACAAACTAAAATATTTTGTTAATAATAAATAAACAAACATGTTTCTCATTAAAATTAATTAAAGTAAATCGTGCAAATTACATCGCTAATGTCATAGAATAGCCCATTGTAACTAGGGATGCAGCGATTAACCGGTTTCGCGATTAACCGTGCTTTAATACGTCACGGTTAATTAATCGTAAAGGTTCCGCTAAACCGAGTGTTTCTGTTACACGGAACGGAACAGTTGCAGCTTGCGCAAAATGATAACAAAGTTACACTAGCGGTGCACCAGCTTAAAATGACGTGCTTATCAGAGGCATAGAGGCTACTACATGCATTAGATGAACTGTGACAGAGGAACCAAACAGCGAAGCTTTATTTCACCAGAGAAATGCCTGTCGATAGTGTGGGATCATTTTGGGTACACCAAGAATGACCAGGGTGTCATTTAAATATTGCTGTAAAAAACTGCTGCTAAAGAGCAAATACATAAGGGATAATGCACGGCTAGCTGTATATTGAACAATTTTAATGCACGACGTGAAGGCAAGAGCCACCTGACGGGAAGTTACAGCTCGTTAGCTCAGCATTCTGCCCGCTTCAGATCAGAAAGAGATGAAATAGTGCGGTAAGATCACATTTATTTGAATTAATTATAACATTTAGCTACTT